>NC_053489.1:688756392-688928892 GCF_905171775.1 Rana temporaria | reverse complement strand
CAAAGGTGAGTAACCTACCCGACGGGGCTATGTCCGCTAGCGTCTTCACCTCAAAGCGAGCCCATAGGGCCGGGTCAGGTATGGTGTGGAAATGTACTAGTCGCGGGTTCCCCCATAGCGGAGTACAGCGACCTGGGCCCTGAACCTTGGTCCTAACTACCTCCCATACCCGCAGGGTAGTCTTCATAGAAGGCGTGACAGACGGACTGGACCTGGGTCCCCTATAAATCAGATTGCGGAGTTCAGAATAGGATCCCAGAAGCGCAGCCTCCAGAGTAGCAGCCGGGTTGGCCGGCTCCTCCGAAAGCCACCACCTGAGTGTGACAAGGACCGCAGCCCAATAGTACTTCTGGAAGCATGGCAAAGCCAGACCGCCAAGAGTGACCGGCAACTGCAGGGTGGACCTGGCTATTCTAGGAGTACTTCCATTCCAAATGAAGGAAGTGATCAAGGCGTCCAGTTTCTTAAAAAATGTGTTGGGAATAGGGACGGGGGTCTGTCTAAAAATATACAAAAACTTCGGCAAGACAGTCATCTTGACCAGATTGACCCTCCCAACCGGGGTAAGGGGTAGTGTCTTCCAAGCAGCGCACCTCTGAGTCAGGAGGGACAAGACCGGGGTCAAGTTGAGGGGGATAAACTGTCTTAGGTCCCTGTGGATCTCCACCCCCAAATACCTGAATTGCGATACCTGTCTCAAAGGGGTGCCCGCCGTGACCGCCGCTTCCGAAGACATTAGGGCGAAAACGACCGACTTCCCCCAGTTAATGCGAACGCCGGAAAACCTGCCAAAGGTGTCGATAAGCGCGAGGGCCGCCCCAAGAGAGACAGCGGGGTCCCTTAAATACAACAGTGTATCGTCCGCGTACAGAGATATTTTTTCTTGGATCGGGCCCACAGGAATACCGCGCACCGCCGGGGAGGAGCGAAGGAGGATCGCCATAGGCTCAATAGCCAGAGCAAAAAGGCCGGGAGATAGGGGGCAACCCTGCCTTGTACCCCTGTGTAGGCGAAATGGTTGGGAGAGAGCCGACCCGGTACGGACCCTAGCAGTGGGCGCCCTATAGAGGGCCTGCACCCACGATACAAACCTGGGACCAAAGCCGAACCGACGCAGGACCTCCCACAGGTATGACCACTCTACTGAGTCGAAAGCTTTTTCCGCATCTAGGGAGGCCACTACGTCGGACTCAGCCAGGGCCCCTTGAGCACCCAGCACCGTGTACAACCTACGGAGGTTTATATCCGTGCCCTTTCCAGGCATGAAGCCGGTCTGATCCTCATGCACCAACGTCAAAATAACCGAATTAAGACGTCTGGCCAGAACCTTAGTGAGGATTTTAGCATCCGCATTCAAAAGCGAGATAGGCCTGTATGAGGCACACAACTCGGGGTCCTTGCCCAGCTTAGGGATCAGATGAGGTTTAATGTTGATAAATGTAAAGTTATGCACTTGGGGGCTAAGAATATGCAGGCATCATACATACTAGGGGGAGTACAACTGGGGGGATCTGTAGTGGAGAAGGATCTGGGGGGATCCGTAGTGGAGAAGGATCTGGGGGGATCTGTAGTGGAGAAGGATCTGGGGGGGTCTGTAGTGGAGAAGGATCTGGGGGTTTTAGTTGATCATAAGCTCAATAATGGCATGCAATGCCAAGCTGCGGTTTCCAAAGCGAGCAAAGTCCTTTCTTGTATAGAGAGGTATGGACTCCAGAGACAGAGATATAATTTTGCCCCTGTACAAATCATTAGTAAGACCTCATCTGGAATATGCAGTTCAGTTTTGGGCACCAGTTCTCAAAAAGGATATCGGAGAACTGGAGAAAGTGCAGAGAAGGGCAACCAAACTGATAAGAGGCATGGAGGAGCTCAGCTATGAGGAGAGATTAGAGGAACTAAATCTATTCACTCTTGAGAAGAGGAGAATAAGGGGGGATATGATCAACATGTACAAATATATAAGGGGTCCATACAGTGAACTTGGTGTTGAGTTATTCACTTTACGGTCAACACTGAGGACAAGGGGGCACTCTTTACGTCTAGAGGAAAAGAGATTTCACCTCCAAATACGGAAAGGTTTTTTCACAGTAAGAGCTGTGAAAATGTGGAACAGACTCCCTCCAGAGGTGGTTCTGGCCAGCTCAGTAGATTGCTTTAAGAAAGGTCTGGATTCTTTCCTAAATGTACAGAATATAACTGAGTACTAAGATTTGTAGGTAAAGTTGATCCAGGGTAAATCCGATTGCCTCTCGGGGGATCAGGAGGGAATTTTTTCCCCTGCTGTAGCAAATTGGATCATGCTCTGCTGGGGTTTTTTGCCTTCCTCTGGATCAACTGTGGGTATGGAGTTGGGTGTATGGGATTTTACTGTGTTTTTTATTTTGTTTGTTTATTTTTTTTGTGGTTGAACTGGATGGACTTGTGTCTTTTTTCAACCTGACTAACTATGTAACTATGTAATGTCACCAGCTACAACGCCACCTAGTGACAGAAGAGAAAAGTGCACAAATTACAGATTCCTCCTAACAATTGGCCAAGGCAACTATACCTGGCAACTACATTTGATAGAAACCCCGCCTAAACATCAGGGTGCTACAAACAAATCAGAGGTATGAACACCATAAGGTCCCATCTACAAAGATCATATCTTTTATCATCTTACCGTGGCGAGCTGGGATCTGATTGGTTGCTGGGGCTCAGGTCACATGGTACATCCTCATTACTCTGTATAAAGTGACTTTTATATCAATGGAAGATCAAACCTAACTCTGTGTCTTCTCTTATTTTCAGGGCCCAGGGACTATCACGGTAAGGAGCTTCATTATTAGACGTCTTTTTATGTTTCCATCATTCTGTAACCAAATTGTAACTTAGGCCCCGTACACACGGACGGACAATCCGCTGAAAACAGTCCGCCGGACCGTTTTCAGCGGACATGTCCGCCCGGAGGTTTCTGTCTGATAGTTGTACACACCATCAGACATAAATCCGCGCGTAAACGCGCCATCAGCCCTGGAAGTTCAAAGCTTCCACGCATGTGTCAAATCAGTACGACGCATGCGAGGGATGGCGGTCAGTCGGACGTGTCCGGTGAGTCTGTACAGACAACCGAACACGTCCGACGGACAGGTTTCCAGTGGACATTTTTCTTAGCATGCTAAGGAATTTTTGTCCGCTGGAAACTGCCCGATCCGCAGGACAATTGCCCGGTCAGGCCTACACACGACCGGATCTGTCCCCTGAAACTGGTTCGTCGGACCAGTTTCAGCGGATCGATCCGGTCGTGTGTACGGGGCCTTAGAGTGCAACTCCAGACAAAGTTTTCTTGTTTATTGGACCCTGCGCTCCTGACATACACTGACATCCAGCACAGCATGCTACACAGTGTACACCAGGGGTGCCCAACCCTTTAAAGCACGAGGGCCACTTAAACGATTGGGCCCAGATTCTCAAAAGAGATATGACGGCGCATCTCCAGATACGCCGTCGTATCTCTGCCTAGCGCCATCGTATCTATGCGCCTGATTCTTAGAATCAGTTACGCATAGATATTCATTAGATCCGACAGGCGTAAGTCTCTTACACCGTCGGATCTTAAATGCAATTTTTTTTTGCCCACTTGGCGCTTCCATCGATTTCCCCATCGAGTATGCAAATTAGCTAGATACACGAATTCCCGAACGTACGCGTGGCCGACGCAGTAAAGTTATGACGTTTACGTTAGGCTTTTCCCGGTGTAAAGTTGCCCCTGGGTCTATGAGGCGCAGTCAATGTTAAGTATGGCTGTCGTTCCTGCGTCGAAAATTTATAAATTTACGTTGTTTGCGTAAGTCGTCCGTGAATGGTGCTGGACGTAATTTACGTCCACGTCAAAACCACTTCCTTGCGACGTCATTTAGAGCAATGCACGCTGGGATTTTTTAGGGACGGCGCATGCACAGTACGTTCGGCGCGGGGACGGGCTTCATTTGAATTTGAATTCCGACGGGCGATTTAAGTTACGCCGCCGCAACTTTACAGGCAAGTGCTTTGTGAATAAAGCACTTGCCTGAAAAACTTGCGGTGGCGTAACGTAAATCAGATACGTTACGCCCGCCCAAATTTACGCCCATCTACGAGAATCTGGGTCTTGGTAACTGGTCGCGGGCCACAATCAGCAGAGCTGGTGGATGACATGTCCGTGTCCGCTCTGCATATATGCAGAGCGGATACAGACACAGCCTGATCGGATTGGAGGTAGGACACAAGTTGGTTTACATCTGCAATTGGGTCGGACTGACCGTGTGTTTAAAGGGCCCCATGGCTGCTTTCACACTGATGCTCTGCGGTTTACCCGCACGGCGGGTGCAATGCAATGTACCTTTGGCTTTTCTGCACTTTGCAATAGACTTCTATTATATTCTACAGGTTTGGTGCACTTTCAGAAAGCTCACCAAACTCACAGGTATGGCTCAGTCCAGGTAACCCGCAGGTGCACTGACCTTTAATAACAGTATTCTATTCTATTCCATCCCAGAGCAGGAGGTCACGGGCCACATCAGAGGGCTCCACGGGCCACATCAGAGGGCTCCGCGGCCATGTGTAGCCCCCGGGCCACTGGTTGGGCACCCCTGGTGTACACACTATGAGATCACTGTTGTATGTCTCCAGATGCAAAATGTTCCTGTGTATTTCCTGCCTATTTGGTGAATTGTATTCAAAGAAACAAAATATATTCCAATATTCTCATTGAATTCTGTTTTTCTGTTCTATTCTTGCAGTTAAAAGAGTTTTACAACCAGGTGAGACATTATTAATCTGTTTATTATAATATTGTATGATGAATATGTATCCAATCAGCCTTCATTAAACTCATCTCACATAGCAGGACAAGGAGGTGGAGGCATCTCATGGGCTTACCAGTTTATAATGTGATCTTGGACCTTTGTACATTGGAGGACCCAACGTCTGGTCTCTGCTATATACTCTGCTCTAGAAGGACGGACACTGGGGAAACCAAAGGCACAGCTGGTCCTGGTGCCTACTGAGTATGCCCAGTTGAACCCAATGTCCTCAGGAGATTGGACATTTCTGTCCAAATTTGCTGGTTCAGCAAACCAAAACTGATGATTTCCTCACACTCCTCCATGATTATCGATCAACAGCTGGTGGTGGTGCCATACCGGACTCTCAGATATGGAGATTTGTCCCACCAGACAATATGCAGCTTAAAGTTCTTATAAAGCCTTAGGCCCCTGTAACGGTCAGGGGTTAACACCGTTTACGATATTCCATTCCACCAACCCAAGACAGCTTATTCCGACACTCCACAATCCAGCACACCCGATCCATATGGATTTTCCCCAGAAACGAGACACACACAGCTCTGTCTCTGGTTCCAAACGAATGAATCTTTAATGGTAAACTTCAGGCTTTTTATACAGTTAGCAACTAAAAAGCATGCTGCAGTAATCACAGGGACCATGACACACTCCACCCACAATATCACACAAAGGGGTGCTAACGAGTCCCCCTCAATCCACATCTTAGACAGACCTTCTGACTCCGCGATAAGCTATTCCCACCTGCTACACAATACATATTACTTTAGTAAACATGAGTCAGACGTCTGACCTTTAGAAGGTGCCAAGTCACATCACATATTATCATCAATAGTATTTTCACACAATACAGTGCTAATGAGCATCACACAATGAAAAGGTCTGTAAAAGCCAGGCAAGGCTCGTTTACATAATTACCACCTTAACAGCCTGTGTTCCCACATGAATGAATACTGTCCTATTGACCTGTTGGGGTCAGAATAAACAACTTGTAATATTTCAAGATCTCCTGCAATACATGAATTATCATTACTGTCCCATCTCATGTAATCCGAGATATCAGTTCTCGGATGACCCTAGACCCAAGAGTCATTGGTGAAGCTGGCACAGGAGTACCCTGCACCCTTCAAAAGTCTCTGGGTATCACGCGCCATTCCGTTACAGCCCGCGATTTTAACAAGACAGTCATACGACTGTGGATCCGACTCTGCCCCACGACTTGAAGTGCGACTTCAATGAGCAGGGATGCCGACTTTGATCCCCCAATAATTAGGGGGGAACTCCAAGCCAATATTTTTTGAAAAAAAAAAAACGGCATGGGTTCGCTCTTCATTGGCATTCCAGACCATTCGGTCTGGTAAGGGTTTTAAGGGGAACCCCCGCCGAAAAAATGGCGTAGGGTCCCCCCAGAATCCATACCAGAGCCTTATCCAAGCACCAGCCCGGCCGGTCATAAAAAAGGGGTGGGGACGAGCGGGCGCCCCCCCTCCTGAGCCGTACCATGCCACATTCCCTTAACATGGGGGGTATGTGCTTTGGGGCAGGGGGGGCCCCGCACCCCCCCACCCCAAAGCACCTTGCCCCCATGTTAATGAGGACAAGGGACCCTTCCCGAAAACCCTGGCCGTTTGGTTGTCAAGGTCTGTGGGCGGGGGGGTTATCAGAATCTGGGAGCCCCCTTTAATAAGGGAGCCCCCAGATCCCAGCCCCCCACCCTGTTTGAATGAGTATGGGGTACATTGTACCCTTACCCATTCACCTAGGGGGGAAAGTGTCAAGAACAAAAACACACTACAGAGGTTTTTAAAGTAATTTATTATGCATCTCTGGGGGTCTTCTTCCGACTCTCCGCTCTCTTCTCCGCTGCCTTCTGCCGGCAGGGAAGAAGCCGATGGGGAAGACCGGCCCGCAGCTAGTAAAAGAGCTGCAAGAAGATAGCGGAGCCCGGCAGAAGGCAGAAAGAACTCTGAGAATGGGGAGAAGGCACTGGAGAGCGGGAGAAGGGAGCGGAGAGTAGGAAGAAGACCCCGGTAGTCGGAAGAAGACCCCCGGAGCTGCCTAATAAATTACTTTAATAACCTGTGTAGTGTGTTTTTTTCATGACACTTTTTTCCTTCCAGGTGAATGGGTAGGGGTACGATGTACCCCATACTCATTCACATAGGGTGGGGGGCCAGAATCTGTGGGCCCCCTTATTAAAGGGGGCTCCCAGATTCCGATAAGCCCCCCGCCCACAGACCCCGACAACCAACGGCCAGGGTTGTCAGGAAGGGGCCCTTGTCCTCATCAACATGGGGGCAAGGTGCTTTGGGGGGGCACCCCAAAGCACCCACCCCCCATGTTGAGGGCATGCGTCCTGGTACGGCTCAGGAGGGGGGGGGGGCGCTCACTTGTCCCCACCCCCTTTCTTGACCGGCCGGGCCGGTGCTCGGATAAGGGTCTGGTATGGATTTTGGGGGTTCCCCTTAAAATCCATAACAGACCTATGGTCCCGGTATGCTCATGAAGGGGGAACCCATGCCATTTTTTTTTAATTGGCGTGGAGTTCCCTTTCATGCACAAGTCGTGTACAAGTCGCATGCCAAAGTCTGATCTGTTAATACGGAATACGATTTTGATCCGACTTCAGAAAAAAAATAGTGCAGGAACTACTTTGAAGTCGACGCGACTTAAAGTCGTGCCAATATGAATGGTAGTCATTGAAAATCATGGAGAATGACTTGTCATACGATTTTGCCGTCCACAATCGTGATACAAGTCATATAGTGTGAAAGGAGACTAAACATTCCTTGCATTAAGGTAAACAATGTTTAGGTATTAGTATCTCCCCTCACCCCCCTTATCTGAGCCCTCATTCGATCCAGCACTCTCTCCCTTACTTCCTGATCTCACAGGGTGAGCTAGGCAAGGGCAGCCATTGCATCCCACTGCTGTCAATAAAAGCCAATGATGAGGAAGTGGAGGGGGGTGGGCAAGCCTCGCTGTATGTGTCTATAGATGCAGGGCTAGCGTGGCTTAGGAGCAGGGTTACCAACCATTTGTAAATTTACTGTTTGTAAAAATCAGTGACCCTCCCATGGAGCTGAAAAGCTCCTCCACAGAGAGTGGCCTACTGGCCATGGTGACCAAAACCACTCACTACAAGTTTGAGCAGCAGCGGTACACTGGCCTATCCAAAGGGGAGCTGAAAGAGTTGATGAGTCCAGGGTGGCCACAGGAGCTACATTCCAGGGCCACTGGCTGTATAACTCTTACCCCTCCATGAAGAGTCTGCCACCTAAATTCCAGGGGCCCCCCCATAGAGAGACTGGCAATCTTCAGTCGCTGGGGCCCCTCTATAGAGAGACTGCTAACTCCAGTCCAGAAGTCCCTCCATAGAGAGACTGCTACCTTCAGTTCGGGGGCCCCTCCATAAAGAGACCGATACTTCCAGACCAGTCCAGAGGCCCTGTAACGGACATATGCATGCTGCCGAGACAGTTATAAGCTTCATGCAGGAAGGACTACAAGGAACTGCATGGCTTGTCACAATTGGATGTACCACATTGTATTCTGAGCTCAAAGGGTTAACTGGACAAAGGGTCTCTTTCATTGCTGAATGCTAATGTACTCTTCGCATAGCTAATGAGAACTCTCTTGTGGAGGTAACAGCCTCCTGTCAGGTGTATGCTGATGGGGATTATGTGTGAGTGATAATTGTTTTAAAGGTTAATTGAATTCTATTGTCTGATCAAGTTGAGGAGCCGAAACGGCTAGCGGCTGATTGGCTCAAGGGAAGGTCATTCTTTCAAAGTGTGTGTATTGAAGGCCCCCTGGGGGGGGGGGGAGTGTCATTTGTTTCTGTACAGTTTGTAACCAGATTTAAGGAAAGAAAATGTGGCATTAAAAGTCAGTCCTGCTTGACTCTGCAAACGTAGTCCGTCTCATTTCTTGGAAGGGCGTTCGATGGGATATACCAGCGGTACCTGCATATCGCAGCTTGCCAGGGAAAAGGACGTCTCCAGCGGCTGAGACCCTCACACCAGTGGGTAGCCGTTACATTGGTGGCAGCAGTGGGATGGTCCTTTTATCCAAAGAGCAAGTGCTGAATGGAGTCGCAGTACGCCAGGCTGAAAAGATCCACACTGAAAGATTTATTAGAGAGTCGTGGTAGGAGCGCCAGCAACAGACCACGGAGGGAGCTGATAGCTGACCTGCTGGAGCTGGACGAAATGGATGGATCCATGGAAGGAACGGAGCCCCTTGCACCGGTCAGCAAAGAAGATGTAATTACCGGGATTGTACAGCGGAGATTATCCTTGTATCCAGAAACGTCCGTGGAACTAATCAACCAGCTGTTTCGGGAAGCAAGGGAAGAGATACAAACGAAGAGGGGACAAGAACTGGAACTGGTAAAAGCGAGACAGCCCATTACAACTGCAGTTCCTACCCCCCCACCTGCTGCTACAGGAAAGAAAATACCGTTCACTGCATTTAAAGCTTTTGTAGAAAGGGAGGAGGAAATCGATGGATATTTGGCGGATTTTGAGAGGCAGTGCTCACTACACCAGGTATCACCAGACCAATGGGTCACTATTTTGTCGGGGAAATTGTCGGGCAAAGCCAATGAAGCCTTTCGGGCTCTCGCGCCAGAGGATATTTTACAATATCAGCAAGGTAAAAAGGCGCTGCTAACCCGATATGCCGTAACGCCAGAAGCCTACCGCCGGCGCTTCCGGGAGTCCAAGAAGATGGCTGTGGACTCCCACATGGAATGGGCCAACCAGTTACAAAGGGTGGCATCCCTTTGGGTCCAAGGGTGCAAGGCCAACACCGGGGAGGAAGTATTGCAGCTGTTCCTAATGGAACATTTCTTCCAAGACCTGGCCGCAGACATACAAGACTGGGTACGAGATCGCCAGCCCGCTAACTTAAACGAGGCGGCTCGGCTAGCAGATGAGTACGCGGAAACAAGGAAAGTAAGCCAGGGTACTACACGGCTGGCTCATAAGGTAGAACCGCGTACTCCAACCGTCACCCCACGCCCAGAGTTTCGGGCTCCAGTCCCACCACGTTCTCAGGGGCCTAGCAACTACCCCCGGGATTCGCCTAGGGTGACGTGCCATCACTGCAGCGACACGGGACATATTGCTCGTTATTGCCCTTTGAGAGCTACAAATAACAATTGGAGACGCACAGCACCCAACACAGAGGTCACTCCATCACGTCCCTCTGCGGCCCACTGCCTGGAGACCAAGGGGGAGCCCTGAGGAATGTCTGGGAATTTGGTATGAGGCAGACCCAATACAAGCTGCCTCTCCGGATAACCGTCAGCATCACCGTCAGGAGGTACGGGTGAATGGACAAGTAGCACAAGGCCTAAGAGATTCCGGGACTACTATCACTCTGATTCAAAAACATCTGGTAAAGCCAGAGAACGTGTCCACTCGCACAGTTGCCATCCGGGTCGCAGGGGGTGCTGTATTTCGCGTACCCACCGCCCGGGTGCACTTAGACTGGGGAGCCGGGACAGGAAAGACCACAGTTGGTATCATGGACAACCTACCTGCCGAGGTGGTGCTGGGCAACGACATTGGCCCTCTGACTTCGGCTTATTTACCTACACCTGCTGCTGCTTGTCCCGTGACCACCCGCGTTGCTGGAATCAACCCGCTTGCTGCTGAGAACCGGGTAAGACTACCTTCCCCGACATGTACTGTAGATCCGGCACAATATCACAGTCTAAAATGGGAATGTGACAAGTTGGCCAGTGAGAAATCAGAGATGCAACGACACTACGTCATGTATTATGAGATGTCCCGTGGCTTGAACATTGAAATGCACAAACAGGCGGAAATTGTCAAAAGATTAAATGGGATTTGCATCCAGGTGGTGCCGTATCTGTCCCAAGAGCATCAGCAACAGGTTTTGGGAGCCATTGAGAGAGCAAAGCAAGTGACTGTTCCAGAATTGAATTCTATTCTTCAACGTCACCATCAGCTACCGACCTGGTAAGCCAATGGGAAGGCCAACGGACTGTTCAGGCAAACGGAACTTTTACCCTAACAGCAGACCGGACATCCCCAAGTTGATCCGAAAAGGATCAATCCGGGTCTGCCGGAGTGTTCCACAAAAGGGGAGTAGTGTAACGGACATATGCATGCTGCCGAGACAGTTATAAGCTTCATGCAGGAAGGACTACAAGGAACTGCATGGCTTGTCACAATTGGATGTACCACATTGTATTCTGAGCTCAAAGGGTTAACTGGACAAAGGGTCTCTTTCATTGCTGAATGCTAATGTTCCCTTCGCATAGCTAATGAACTCTCTCTTGTGGAGGTAACAGCCTCCTGTGAGGTGTATGCTGATGGGGATTATGTGTGAGTGATAATTGTTTTAAAGGTTAATTGAATTCTATTGTCTGATCAAGTTGAGGAGCCGAAACGGCTAGCGGCTGATTGGCTCAAGGGAAGGTCATTCTTTCAAAGTGTGTGTATTGAAGGCCCCCTGGGGGGGGGGGGTGGCATTTGTTTCTGTACAGTTTGTAATCAGATTTAAGGAAAGAAAAATGTGGCATTAAAAGTCAGTCCTGCTTGACTCTGCAAACGTAGTCTGTCTCATTTCTTGGAAGGGCGTTCGATGGGATATACCGGCGGTACCTGCATATCGCAGCTTGCCAGGGAAAAGGACGTCTCCAGCGGCTGAGACCCTCACACCAGTGGGTAGCCATTACAGGCCCCTCCATAGCATAGGGAGACTGATACTTCCAGACCAGTCCAGGGGTTCCTCCATAGAGAGACTGCTACTCCAGTCTAGGTGCCCCTCAATAATGAGACTGCCACCTTGTCTTTGAGATTTTCTTGGGGTTTGTACGCAATTTCACACCGCCCCAAATTGTGCACTTCCAGCGTCAAAATGCACACAAATCACAAAACACCCCTGAACGCACCATGCAGGGACAGGGAAACTGGTCAGAGTTGATGGGAAGATGGATGGAGCCAAATACAAGACAATCTAATGCCGCGTACACACGATCGAAATTTCCATCTGACTTTTTTCATCGGAAATTCTGATCGTGTGTGGGCCCCATCGGACTTTTTTTCATCAGTGTTTAGAAATAGAACATGTTTTATTTTATTTTTAAAACGATTGGAAACTCCTATCGTCTGTGTGCAACTCCGACGGAGAAAAAACCCACGCATGCTCATAATCAAGTCGACGCATGCTCGGAAGCATTGAACTTCATTTTCCTCGGCTCATCATAGTGTTTTTTACATCACCGCGTTTTGGACGGTCGGAATTTGCTTGAACCGAATTCCGACGAAAAATTTCATCGGGTTTTAGGCCATCAGAAATTCCGATCGCGTGTGTAGCACTACCCCCGGAGGAGCTGCTGGTTTGTTTTGGGTGGCACATTTACCTCGTGGCTCTTCCGAATTCCTAGGGTGTATGGTGCATATAGCAATAGTAAAAGAATGTCCGCAACAAGTGTCTTTTCTGTGCTCTTTATTACCCAGCCGGGTAATAACAATAAACTGGTGATGAAAGGGATAGAGTTTGTAAGAAGAAGGAGAACAGCAGATTCAGGCGTAGTATTTGGAACAGTCCTGCTCCTATATGTAACACTTTCTGCACCACTCCTGCCTGAGTGGGTTTAGTGTACCCGGACAGGCCCCACTCACTGACCCGGACAGGCCCCTCTCACTGACCCGGCAGCCGGAGTATCACTCGAAAGTCTCTGCCACAGACCCTCCTTGAATGAACGTCAGGGAGACACATCTGCCACAGGCCCTCTCTGATTTGTAGTTACCAAGGCAATCCTCCTTAGGTGAATTACGCCCCGATCTCCTTCTTAATGTCGCCCAGGTACCGACTGACAGACGATCAATCCCTCAGTGTCCGGATACCTTGATCCCCGGTGGTTTGTCGAGGCCCTTTTGGATCGCCAGCCTCTCAATGGCGCTCCTCAGACGGACTCCCCACCGAACAGCAGTACAGCTTGGGATCCTCAAAGGTGGGATCCTCACTGGATCCCCGTCGCTGCTCAGAAGCTCTGGGCCAACATGACCCCGGAACCAGGAACACCGCTTGGCACGCATGCCCCGGCCTGGTAGGCCATAATGCCGGGGCGCCGTGATGTGGCCACCCTAAAGGTGGGTGCCACACTGGAGGAAGGAGAACCCAGAACTAATGGCTTCTGCCCCATAAACCCCCCCCCCACCATGCACATCGAGGCCAAACCCTAATGATTGCCTGCTGGGGAAGAGCACCCAAACCTTGACTCCACTGCTGCCACCTACTGCACAGGGGTTGGAAGAACACCCCAGCACAACAGAATGAGCCCACAGCACAGCCAAGCTGAGACAGAGACCCTGTTTTGCACATAACAATATGGATCAGAGTCTAACTACACTCTGATCCCCCTCTAAATTTAGATAGCACCGGTACCTAAAGTAACCAGGCTCTACACGTGTACAGGGCATTAGAAGAAAACCTGTTAGAGTCTGCAAAAGACTTGAGACCCGGGGGAGGGAGGTTCTCCTTCCAGCAGGACAACGACCCTAAAGTACAGCCAGAGCTACAATGGAATGGTTTAGATCAAAGCATATTCATGTGTTTGAATGGCCCAGTCACAGTCCAGACCTAAATCCCATTGAGAATCTGTGGCAAGACTTGAAAATTGCTGATCACAGACGCTCTCCATCCAATCTGACAGAGCTTGAGATATTTTACAAAGAAGAATGGGCAGAAATGTCCCTCTCTAGATGTGCAAAGCTGGTAGAGACACCCCCAAAAAGACTTGTAGAGAAAGGGGGTTCTACCAAGTACTGACCGCGGGGGGCTCCATACAAATGCCCCTCCCCCCACACTTTTCACATATTTATTTGTATCATTTATCATTTTCCTTCCACTTCACAATTATGTGACACTTTGTGTTGGTCTCTCACATAAAATCCCAATACAATACTGTAACGGTCACCACCATTTACGATATCCCATTCCATTGCCCCACGACAGCTTATCCGACACTCCAACCATCCCACAAACATCAGACACGATCCATCCCATTTCCCAGAATAACGAGACTTCCACACAGCTCTGTTACTGGTTCCAAAATGTATGAACGAATGCTTTAATGGTTAGCTCTCTTATATACAGTACAGACAGGTTACAGTTTATCAAAGGAACAAAGAAACTCTCCACCCACACATCACAAAATGGGGCTTCAATCACATTCTTTTAGATAATGACATTCAGAAGAGTTAATTATCCCCCAGACGTCCTGTCTCCGACAATAAGCGATTCACCTGCAAAATACACATTCCTATGTCAGACGTTTTGGCACCGATCTGACATAATTAACATGACCTAATTACTGACCATTATCCAGACAGCCTATCTCCGCATACAGCTTGACAAGTCACATTCCACATCTTATACTTTTCACACAAACAGTGTTATTAGCATACATAATGAAAGGTTTTAGGAGCCAGGCTGAATTAACACCTAAAAGCTAGACATCTGACCTTTTCAGACTTAATTAGCATCTCAACAGCCTAGGTTAAGCATTGAAGGAGACATCCTATTGACCTGTTGTGGACAGCATTAACCAAACTGTAATATTCCAAGATATCCTGCAAAACATGAATTATCATTTATCAGTCACCCTATGCCCAAAAGGAGCACTGGGTGACCCTAGACACAAGAGTCATTAGTGACGCTGGCACAGGAGTACCCCCCATCCTACAAAAGTCTCTGGGTGTCACGGGTCATTCCGTTACAAATACATTTATGTTTTTGGTTGTAACATAACAAGATGTGGGGAATTTTTCAAGGGGTATGAATACTATTTCAAGGCACAGTATACAGAGATATGCCTGGCCTTTTAATTTTGCCCAATGTCCACCCTCTTAGAGCTGAACCATATACCCAGAGATCTCCTGTGCCTTTCCTCTTACATTGGAATCATCAGCAGATCTCAAGGGAACCGAAAATTAAGGGAGCACAGAAGATATCACCAGCTGTCCTCCTGTTTGGTGTAATATGAAAAATGCTGCACAATGTTTCTCGTACAATGACTTCACCTCATATTTTGATGTCTTCAGGTAATGAAACTACGATGAACTCAACCCAACAAATAGAGGTCCACATACTACACAAAACATTTTTACAAGAATTTAAAGAACATATGAACAGCTGGTTGGTGACGAAGTTTGTGCCCTCCATCTACACCGTGGTTCTCCTCGTGTCTCTTCCTCTCAATATAATGGCGATCATCGTGTTCTTGGTGAAGGTGAAGGTGAAGAAGCCGGCAGTGGTGTTCCTGCTGAACCTAGCCGCTGCCGATGTTCTCTTTGTTTGTATTCTTCCTTTCCACATCGTGTACCGATTCTCAGGAAATAACTGGCTGATGGGGGAAGGGATGTGCCGATTAGTCACGGCCATGTATTTAAGTAACATGCGTGGATCCATCCTGCTGATGACGAGTATCAGTGTGGACCGGTTCCTGGCTCTGGTCTACCCAGTCCAGTCCCTTCCCTGGCGCACAGTGAGAAGAGCCTGGCTGGTGTGTTGCTGCATCTGGGTGATATCGATGGTCAGCACCGTGCCGATTCTCATAAGACAACAAACCCGACCATTTCCTGACCTGAAGACCACAACTTGTTATGATGTTCTGGATTCCGAATCGGTTGAAATGTTTCATGTTTACTATATTTTCCCCATTTATATCGCACTTTTATATTTCTTACCTTTAATTGTTACAACCGTCTGTTACATTGGAATTGTCTGCAGTCTCAGAGCTCCGAGCATGAAGGGCGCCCAGAAGAGGTCCCGAGCCGTCCTCCTGTCTGTGGTTGTGTTGTGTGTGTTTGTCCTCTGTTTTGGCCCAGCCAATGTTATTTGGTTCATGCATTTCCTGCAGGTCTATAACGAAGGTAATAACTTCCTGTACATCGTCTACATCATCAGTGTCAGTGTGAGCAGTGTCAGTTGTTGTCTGGATCCTCTGATCTATTACTTTGCATCCTCGGAGTGGCAGAAACACATCTACAGCCTACTGGGATGTAAGAGAGAACAGACACCACCAGTAGGCCATCAGAGGGTCCTCCTCCACAAAGACCAGATACAGAAAACTCCCAACAAACCTACTGAAACTTCCCGGTTTATATAACTGGAGGAGGCCGAACACTTCCAGAAAGTGTTCCCTTTTATTAAGAATAAGAATTCATATCTGATTTACTGATCGTTGTATGAGAGTATTAAGTGCTTACAGTATATGCCGATGTTGGGTCCTTTATATAATAGTGAAGTAGAATAACAAAGTTTCAAACCAGGCAGGACTTCAGCAATGCAGGTTTATTAACAGCTGGTAACATACACATTTATGATCAAAGTATTACAAGATATAGGTCTAATTTATATGGTTTCTTATAATGCATGCATATTAGATATGAGTATTCTTATCCTCTAACCAAATTAAAACAATAGTGAATTGTTCTCACCTTGAACCAGAATGGGTCTTTTCTGCCAATTCTTGAGAAGCCGTTACCTGATGTGGACCAGTCGGTTGACTGGCTCGACCAAGTTTGTGAGGAAAAAAGGGATTTTTAATACAGCTTACCTGTAAAATCCTTTTCTTGGAGTACATCACGGGACACAGAGTGGCATATTCATTACTATATGGGTTATATGGAGTACCTTCAGGTGTAGACACTGGCAATCTCAAACAGGAAGTCCCCTCCCTATATAACCCCCTCCCATAGGAGGAGTACCTCAGTTTTGTAGCAAGCAGTATGCCTCCCAAAATGGTCCCCAAAAGAGGGGTGGGAGCTCTGTGTCCCGTGATGTACTCCAAGAAAAGGATTTTACAGGTAAGCTGTATTAAAAATCCCTTTTTCTTTATCGTACATCGCTGGACACAGAGCGGCATATTCATTACTATGTGGGATGTCCCAAAGCAATGCTTTTAATGAGGGGAGGGAGAAATCTTCCCAAGACAAAAGGATTTAATTAAGAGGTATACTCAAATAATAATAATAAATCCAACTTAGTCGAGAAAAATTAAACTTACATTTTAACTCAAGGGTGCCCCCGATTCTGAGGGTCTTAAATCGCAGCCTGCAGCACTGCCTGCCCAAAGGCTGTATCTGTATTCCTTCTTACGTCCAACTGATAAAATTTAGTAAACGTGTGGACTGAAGACCAGGTTGCCGCTTTGCATACTTGAGCCATAGAGATCTGATGGTGTGCTGCCCAGGAGGCGCCCATGGCCCTGGTAGAATGAGCCTTTACTGACAAAGGAGGAGGCAACCTCTTCAAGCCGTAAGCCTGAATAATTAACTGTTTAATCCATCTCGAGATGGTGGATTTTGCAGCTGCCTGCCCTTTTTTGGGCCCATCTGGCAAAATGAACAACACATCTGTTTTCCGAATCCTCTCTGTAGCTTTAAGATAGGCCTTCATGGCCCTGACAATATCCAAGGTATGCAGCAACCCTTCCTTTCTGGAAGTGGGCTTCGGAAAGAAAGAAAGAAGGTAGTACCAAATCCTGGTTCAGGTGAAAACTGGATATAACCTTTGGTAAAAAGGAAGGATGAGGACGGAGAACCACCCTGTCCTTGTGCAGAATAAGATATGGCTCCTTACACGATAGGGCTGCCAATTCTGACACTCTTCTGGCGGAAACTATGGCGACCAGGAATACCAACTTCCTTGTTAGTAAAACCAAAGGAACTTCAGCCAACGGCTCAAAAGGTTGTTTCTGTAGAGTTGACAGAACAAGATTCAAGTCCCACGGACAAAGTGGTGACTTAACTGGAGGGTTAATACGTAAGACCCCCTGTATGAAGGTCTTAACCAGCGAATGGGTGGCCTCTGAAACCATACTGACAAAGCTGAAATCTGTCCTTTGATTGTGCTTAATGCCAGGCCTTTATCCACTCCTAGCTGGAGAAAACTTAACACTCGATCAATGGTATACTTGCGTGAAAGCCACTTCTTGGACTCACACCAGCCTACGTAGGCCTTCCAGACCCTGTAATAAATCACCCTGGAGACCGGCTTTCTAGCCCTGATCAGGGTAGAGATTACCTGCCTAGACAGCCCTCTACCCCTGAGAATCAGGGATTCAGCCGCCAGGCCGTCAAATTTAGACGCCGTAATGCAGGGTGGAGGATCGGGCCTTGCGAGAGTAGGTCTGGCCGTAGAGGAAGCGTCCAAGGGTCTCCCACTGCCATCTTTAGGATTAGTGAGTACCATGCCCTCCTGGGCCATGCTGGAGCTACCAGGATGACTGGTTTGTGCTCCACCCTGATCCTGCGTAACAGGCGGGGTAGCAACTGTAGCGGAGGAAAGGCATATAGAAGTTTGAACTGATGCCAGGGGCAAACCAACGCATCGGCTCCGCAGGCCATAGGGTCCCGTGTCCGGGACATGAACCTGTCTAGCTTCTTGTTGAATCTCGATGCCATGACATCCACGTCCGGCATTCCCCACCTCTGGCAGATTATCTGAAACATTTGCGGATGCAGAGACCATTCCCCTGGCGACAGAGTCTGACAACTCAAGAAGTCCGCCTGCAGGTTGTCCACCCCGGGAATGAATATTGCCGATATGCAGGGCACATGAGCTTCTGCCCACAGGAAAATCAAGCTCACCTCTCTCTGAGCTGCCTGACTCTTGATCCCCCCTTGGTGGTTTATATATGCCACAGCTGTGGCATTGTCTGATTGTATCCTCACCGGGAACCCCTGCAATTTGGCTGTCCAAGCCTCGAGGGCTAGCCGAGCAGCTCTGAGCTCCAAGATATTGATGGGCAACTGCCTCTCCGTCTGTGCCCAAGTACCTTGGTGAGTGCAACCATCCAAGATCGCTCCCCAGCCCCTCAGGCTGGCATCTGTGGTCACTATCTTCCAGGCCACGGGGCTGAAAGATTTTCCCTTCAGTAGATTCTGAGGATTTAACCACCAGCACAGACTTTGCCGGACTCTTGATGAGAGTGGCAAAGGAAATTCCAAGGCCTGTGGCCTCTTGCTCCATGCTGACAGAATGGCTGCCTGTAGGATGCGAGTGTGGCTTTGAGCGTAAGGTACCGCCTCGAACGTGGCCACTAGCTTGCCTAGTAGTCGCATACATAGGTGAATAGTTGGTTCTCTTTTGCTTAGAACCAGATGTATCAAGTCTTTGATGGCCTCGACCTTTACCAGAGGCAGGAACACTCTTTGCTGTTCTGTGTCTAATGTCATGCCGAGGTATTCCAACCATCTTGTGGGTTGGAATGCTGATTTTTCTCGGTTTAGGATCCAACCGAACCTCTCGAGGTACTGGACCGTAAGGGCCACTGCTCGTTCCAGGCAAGGAGACGAGTGATTTATGACTAGGAGGTCGTCCAGGTAGGCTAGGACCGTGACCCCTTGGATCCTTAGACTGGCTAGGATCGGAGCTAGGACCTTTGTGAATACCCGGGGGGCCATAGCCAGCCCGAAAGGGAGCGCCACAAATTGGAAATGACGCTGGGCCACCGTGAAGCGGAGAAATCTTTGATGTGGCTGAAAAATTGGCACATGAAGGTAAGCATCCTTTATGTCTATGGACGCCAGAAAGTCGTCCTTCTGGAGTGCGGCGGCTGCAGACCGAACAGATTCCATCCGGAAAGAATGAACCCTTAGGTAAACGTTTAAACCCTTTAGGTCCAAAATTGGCCTGACATCGCCGTTGGGCTTTGGAACGGTAAACAGATTGGAGTAGAACCCTAGCCCTTGCTCTTGGGCTGGTACCTCTACTATCACGCCCTGGCAAAGCAGATGATCCAACGCCGCCAGTAAAGAGGCCTTTTTTGTTGGATCGTTCGGTACCCTTGACTCCTGATAATGAGGTGGAGGAAACTCTAGAAACTCTAATCTGTAGCCTGTGGCTACGGAAGACCGGACCCATCTGTCGGGGATATCGGCTTCCCAAACCTCCGCAAAAAGACGAAGCCTTCCCCCCACCTTTGTGGGTGGGGGCGCCCCTTCATAAGGCAGATTTAGGGGCTGGCTTTGCTGGCTTATGATACCACTGCTTCTTGCCCCCAGAGGCCTGTCCCTGCGACTTATTGCTAAAGTTTGATCTCGCAGGAGGCCGTCGATACTGCCTGGAATTGGAGGGCCCCGGAATAGGGGAGAGCTGCCTTTTGAACGCAGGCCCCCGAAACTTCTTTTTGACTGGTAAAAGGGTACTTTTGCCACTCGATATAGTCTGAATATATTTATCTAGATCCTCTCCGAAGAGTCGACCTCCATGGAAGGGAAAACCTGCCAGAAGCTTTTTGCATGGGGGCTCAGCCGCCCAGTTCTTTAACCATAAGAGCCTTCTCATGTGTACTAAAAATAGTGACAAACGAGACGCCTGCTGAATGGAGTCCTTTATAGCATCCACCGCAAAGCACAGGACTCTAGGAATATCCGGTAATTCTTCTGCCTGCTGGGCAGGAATGTCTTTAAGCATCTGTTTTGTCTGGTCTGTTAACGCCTGACAAACCCCAATAGCAGCCACTGCTGGCTGTATCACTGCACCTGCCGTAGCAAAGGATGCCTTTAAAAGTGTCTCAAAACGCTTATCCACCGGCTCTTTAAACATCTGTATGTTTTCCACCGGGCAAGTTAAAGATTTATTTACACAAGAGATGGCGGCATCCACAGCTGGGAGAGCCCACTTCTTGGAAAAATTTTCTTCCATAGGGTAGATGATGGAAAATCTTTTAGGTGGTAAAAAGATTCTATCTGGTCGTATCCAATCCTGAAAGATCAGTTCCTCTAAAAGAGGATGGACCGGAAAAACAGCGTTGCTCAAAGGCGCTTTCAATGAACCTAAGGATGATACCGCCGAAGCCTAAGGCTCCGGTAAGGGCAACTTAAATGCCAGGCGGACCATGTCTGTCAATGACTGAATCCACAAGCTCTCTGCATGGGAGGCCGAGACTGGCTCCTCATAAGTAGACTCCTCATTCCCTGAACCCTCATGGTCCTGGTCTGAATGATTTTCCTGAGCTTCTAATTCTCCAAGGGAGAGAACCTCAGCATCTGGGGGTACACCCCCAGGTGATGGAGACCTAGTCCGCTTCTTGCCCGACATGGAATTGACTATCATAGTTGCCAATCTCTTGTCTAGTCCCCCTAAGGAAAGGGCTAGCATTTTCTCTGTGACAAACACAGGGTTGGGTGGATCTGATCTAGCCTCAGCACCAGACCACCCTAATGGCTCAACCAAGGCACCCACTACTGGAATAATTTGTGGGGAGAGTACAGGCATATCCCGACTCGAACCTTCAGAATCTGAGGGGGAACCCTTTTGTTCTCTGGCACCTCTTGCCATTTCCCCTGATCCTGATGCTTTGGAAGCCATGGTACAATACCGAGGTACCCCTACTTACAACAACCAACTGATGTAGGTAGGAGAAAAAACTATGCGGTTTTAAGGGGACAGTAGTGAACAACTAATGCCCAAAAAACCCAATGGGGAGACCAGTATGTGTTCCCCCTTTTTTTTTTTTTCAATTATTTATTTATTTATTTATTTTTTGGGGGGATTTTTGGATCCTGAGTCCCTTTTTCTACGGAATCACATTGTCTCCTCACAAGAGAAATTGCAAGAATCCACCTGCTGTAAGGAATTGTTTAGGCTAGATTGAAAAGCTAGTTCTGTTTGTCAGAACTGCAATACTCCCTTGCGCCACCGGGTGCCACTGTGCATCAGGCTTGCACTGCTGCCGCTCTGTGTCCTCCTCTCCTGAGCTCAGAAACAAACTGAGCTAATACAGCACAGAGGAAGGGCCGCCCCTTCCTCTTATGAGATCCAACGTCCCGCCCCCCCCCCTCTGAAAACGGCGTGAATTTCGTTTTTTTTTTTTAATATATCGCTGTGCACGCGCCCGCACGCGTGCCCGTGTCACGGGGGGGGGGCCATGGTGAGGCAGCATGCTGCAGGGACGCTGGAGAGATGGACACAGAGGAAACATCCGCACGGCACCCGGCCAGGTAAGAACCTCCAGGTAGGCCCAGACACCTCCCTAGTTCAGGGTAAAGAGTAGGCACACACTAATACCCCACCTAGCGCCCAGCCAGATAGAACCTGCAACACATAGACCAGGGAGATCACACATATGGGGAGTAAAAAACACAGACCATCCTGTCTTACACAGACATAATGGCCCCAGACTGCCAATGCAGGAGCATACTCAGGCAAACTCCCCCAAAAGATCCCCCTGGAGAGCCTGCTGACGAACCAAGTCCCGCAGGTCCCCCCTTCTTACCTGCTCCATGCCGCAGGACCTTGCACAGCAAGTGGTCCAATCTTCCCCCATCTCCGTGGGTGGCGTCTAGACCTTCAGGCCCTGGGGTCCTTTAAAGGAACCCACTGTCCTGGACCCATATAGCATCCTGGCAAACAGGGACTTTAGGCACCCCAAAAGGTTCTAAGTCCTGGGCCCAGGATCCAGCTCTCTGAAAGAGAAGCATTATGGGCAAAACCCCCTAGTTAGGGGCCCGGGTACTGTCCACTTTGGCTCTGAGGCACCTTGGACAGATCCGGTTAGCCCGCCTTGATCCCAAGGATGTGGAGGCAAGCTATTCCATGACCAACACCTAAGACACTGGCGAAAAAACTGAGGTACTCCTCCTATGGGGGGGGGTTATATAGGGAGGGGATTTCCTGTTTGAGATTGCCAGTGTCCATCACCTGAAGGTACTCCATATAACCCACATAGTAATGAATATGCCGCTCTGTGTCCCGTGATGTACGATAAAGAAATTCACACTCTGGAACAAGTCAATACGTTTTCTCTATTTGACTCGTACAAGGAGACAAGCTACGGACAGATATTTGCCTACTGGTTCTGACTGCTATGACCCGTGCAATAGGGCAGCATACATAGAGGTCAGCCTGATAGACGCCCATCTGACCAGATAATTGCCCACTGGTTCTGGTCTCTATGACGCATCCAATAGGGCAGCATACATATGGGTCAGCCTGATAAACTCCTATCTGACTTGTCTGACTAACAATTGTAAAACTTGCATTTATATACCCTTACAAGCCTTATCTTAGCCATCTCTCCTAGATGTTATTGGTTGCTAAGATCTACGTCAATGTAACACCTGTCCTACAACCAAACTTAATTATTCCTAGATTTCCTATATGTTCATTAAAATGATTTATACTGGTTTTGTCCAACTAAAGACACCTGTGTAGGGACAGTATGGCACCCAGACATGTTAGATCAGGGATCCTCAAACTACGGCCCTCCAGCTGTTGCGGAACTACACATCCCATGAGGCATTGTAAAACTCTCACATTCACAGACATGACTAGGCATGATGGGAATTGTAGTTCCTGAACAACTGGGGGGCCATAGTTTGAAGACCCCTGTGTTAGATCAAACCCTCCTCATTCGGATAAGACTTAAAGAACTTGAAACATAAGAGATTTACAACTTTGGGAAAATAAACTTTTAATACCCCTCCTTATGTGTTATGTTTCACTTTATAATTCTATATGTGTATAATATATATATATATATATATATATATATATATATATATATATATATATATTCCCCAAAAAGATACTGTATACATATATATATATGCATATACATATATACACACACACATACATATGCTTTTCAGGTAATGTTTTTTTACATATAATATATATATTTTTCATATTGACATTAGGATGGCTCCTGGGGGAATTATGAGACTGTGGCCAGCTGGATTAACCCTTTTTTGTATCTATGGTGTGAAATACTTGAAATAACCATGTAGGAATTGGATTGTTATAGCAAGCAATTAACCATGTAATTGATTTCATATGTGATGTAACTTGTGAAGTGTTTAAAATCACATGACTTTCATGAAATTGTTAGAGGTGTTCTGACTTGATCTGAGGAAGGGCGTAAGGATGTAAGCCCGAAACGGATCTCATCCACGTCTGAATATTTTGAACACTTTTTTGGTATGTAACCTTTATGAAGATATTTGAAAAATAAAGAAACAATTTTAAGTGCAGCAACTCTTGAACTTGTTTCATATATACACACATATATATGTATACATGCAAAGCAAACTTACTCTTATTCAATATTGTCTAATTATTAATATATAAATTGAAAACTGTATTTCTTGATCATACATCACGGGACACAGAGCCTTAATTACTTAATGGGTTATGAAGTCACCACAGGTGATTGGACACTGGCAAACCCAATTAAAATTGAGTTCCTCCCCTATATAACCCCTCCCAAATGGAGAGTACCTCAGTTTTTTCGCCAGTGTTAAGGTGGTTGGTCACGTTCAACATGTGCGAAGAAGAAAAATGCTCTTTTGATGGTCTGGCTGCGGAGACCTAGGAGCTATAACCGGATCCATTCCTCGGGCCGATATCAAAGGCCTAAAATGGTTGGTACCCGGGCCTTGTGTAAGAAGAAACGAGGTTTGCCTGTAATGTCTCTCTGCGGAGGTCTGGGATCTGGGATACAGACTTTGGTGTACTAATACATCTGTGGCACGAAAAGTTTCTGGCAGAGTCTTCTACAGATCTAGGTATGAGGTTTTCTCTAATAAAACCCTTTATAAACATGAAGGTTGGCACAACTTGCCCGCCGTGATGGGTGAAAGCTGAAACTACTTTTAGTAGCTTTCCTGCGGCGTGGATCAGATAAGAAGATAATTTGTAGTTATGTATTATATTCTTTAGAGTAGGATGTCTTTCCTGGCTCTCACCACTGGAGGGAGTAAGTGCAACCTGGTGTTTTCTTACATAGCCTTCCAGGATAACATGCTCAGTGAAGTTGGTCAAATATAACACCACTCATCTCCTTCTGCTGCAATTTCTGCCACAATAAACATACAGGGGTCCACAAGATGCCCCCCAGTAATCTCTCCCCCCTCTTCCTCGTCTCCTGGGCGCATGTGCGCGTGCGTGTGCCGGGAGTGCGTTTTTCTGTCAGAATAGAGACATGGATGGGGGAGGGCCAAAAGTGGTTGCTAGTGCCCATGCGCAATGCAGGACACCTGTGTGCAAGCGCCAAGAGGCTGGTTCAAAAGCCCAGCACGCCAGAGCCTTCTGTAAGCGGCATGGACACAGAGCTGTGGGCTGTAAGCATCCCTGTGGATTGAACCAGGCAAACCTAAGACTCCTTTTCGGCATCAGGTTTTGCAGTGAGCTGATATGTTTTGTGCATTGTAAGACTATAGCACAACAGTGATCGCATTTATATTTGTGGATATTACCTTTGCTTTGCAGTAAGGACTATGTCACCTAGAAGAGGGTCTAGGGCGAGTAAAAGGGGCACCAGAAAATCCCTGCCTACGGCTAAGGATTCTGAGCTTGCCTTCAGTTTATCATCCCCCTCTGTCAGCCTGATATCAGCCTCACAGGATGAGCCCTTGTCTGGCTTTGCAGCTTCTCCTATGCCAGCTCCTGTATACATCACTGAGGACGCTTTAAAAGTTGGATGGCCTGGAAGGAAGGATTGCTAATATTTTCGCAACCTCCTTGAAAGATAGCAGAAAACGGGGTAGATCCACTTCATCTGCTTTGGCTCTCTCATCGGATGAGCCTTCTGAGGGTGAAAAATCCCTCTCAGGAGATGAGAATCATGTGCAGTCTGAGGTCTCAGAGGATGGGAGGTTTCCTGTGACTGCTCAGTCGCTAAAGATGCAGGTGCAATATTATGCAGAGATGGTGCGTGCCACTTACAAATTGCCTCCTGTTAAAGCTTCTAGGCCCTCTGTTTCCTCTTAGGGTTCTTGGAAATTCCCGCAGGCTGCATGCTCTTTTCCAGTTCATCCCTTGCTGGATAAACTGATGTATGATGACTGGGTTCACCAGATAAACTATTTTCTCCTCCTAAGCAGTTCTCCCTCCTTTATCCTATGGAGGAAGATTTCATTAAGAAATGGGGGGTACCTGCTATTGATGCAGCTATTTCTTGTGCAAACAAAAACCTGACCTGTCCTTTAGACAACGCGCAGGGTTTTAAGGATCCAACTGATAAAAAGCTGGAGTCCCTATTAAAAGCCTCCTCTGCCATGGCTGGGGCTGTAGTACAACCTGCAGTTGCAGCCATTGGTGTATGTCAGTTCCTCAAGGAACACATGAAGCAGATGATTAACCTTCTCCCTACAGAGATTGAGGTTTATGAAGGCCTTCCTAAGGCCTTGTTCTTTGAAATTAATGCGATTATGGACTCTGTTCAGCAAGCATCCCGCTTGAATCTCCTACAGGTACATATGCGCAGGTCCCTTTGGTTAAAACATTGGGAGGCCGAGGTTCCTTGCAAGAAATACTTGGCAGCGTTCCTCTTTGGGGGAGAACACCTGTTTGGGGATAACCTGGATAAATACATCCAAAAGATTACCGGTGGTAAGTCTACTCTATTGCCGGTTAAGAAGAAGAGTAAGCATCCCTCATTTAAACATACTCTTTCCCCCGGCAGTGGCGATGACCTCCCCAGTCTAACACTAAGGGAAAAGCCCAAGGGCAGAAAAGAACTTGGGGTTCAAAGTCTAAACAGACCCCCAAAACTCCCCTATAAAGGATGCCCCCGCTGAGCCGAGTGGGGGGAAGGTTACTGCATTTTGCAAATTCCTGGTGGAACAAGGTTCAGGACAAGTGGGTCATTGCCACAGTGTCCTCAGGCTACAAGCTAGAATTCAGAGAACTCCCGCCACCCCATTTTCTGAGATCAAGAGTTGCCAAATATCCAGAAAAAAAGAAGGCCTCTACTGCTGGCCATGGAACACCTGTTGTCCCAAGGGGTAATTTTGGAGTTATGCCCAGAGGATCAGGGCTCAGGATTCTATTCAAACCTTTTTACGGTTCCAAAACCAAACAGGGATGTCAGACCTATCCTAGATCTGAAAAGCCTGAATCAGTTCCTGAATATTCGCTCCTTACACATGGAGTCTGTCCGTTCAGTTGTTTCCACCCTTCAGGGAGGAGAATACCTGGCATCAATAGACATATATTCAGAGATGCATATCTTGCATGTGCCAATATTTCCGGCTCACCAAAGGTTTCTAACATTTGCGGTGGATCAGCGCCACTTTTAGTTTGTGGCCCTTCCTTTTGGGCTGGCTACAGCACCTTGAGTGTTCACAAAGATACTGGCCCTGGCTCTAGCAAGGCTAAGGGCAAAAGGTATAGCAGTAACAGCCCACCTGGATGATCTGTTGATCATAGATCAGTCCGCTGCACGCTTGGCCCACAATGTGCGCAGCACAGTGGAATATTTAGAGTACCTAGGCTGGGTCCTCAATCTGGAGAAGTCTTCCTTGCAGCCTCAAAGGCTAGAGTACTTGGGCATGATTATAGACACGTCCCTAAGCAAGGCATTCCTTCCCAAGTGAAAGGCAAAAGCCATAGGAGACTTGGTCCGAGTGGTAAAGGCGAAAAGAAGGCCTTCCATCCGGCTATGCATTAGATTATTGGGAAAGATGGTAGCCTCTTTCAAGGCTGTCCCTTACGCCCAGTTTCACTCAAGACCGTTACAGGGCAGAATTCTGTCAGATTAGAACAAAGATGTTCAGGCCCTGGATCTTCTTATGATATTATCTCCAGGGTTCGCCAGAGCCTCAATTGGTGGTTGCTCCCCCAAAATCTGTCAGAAGGAAAATCCTTCACTCCGGTTGCCTGGAAAGTGGTGACCTTCTGGGCTGGGGGGCAGTTCTAGAAGAAGCATCTGCCCAGGGGAAGTGGTCGGGGGCCGAAAAGCTCCTATCCATCAACATTCTGGAGATTCGGGCAATTCATTTGGCCTTCAAAGTTTGGTCTTACAGACTGCAAGGCTGGCCTGTTCGGGTTCAGTCCGATAATGCTATGGCCTTGGCCTATATCAATCACCAAGGAGGCACCAGAAGTCTGGATGCTCAAAAAGAGGTGAATCACATCCTGGCCTGGGCAGAAAGGCATATTCCTTGCCTATCTGCGGTCTTCATTCCAGGAGTAGAAAATTGGCAGGCAAATTTTTTAAGCCGCCAGCAACTGAGTCCAGAAGAATGGTCTCTACACCCCGACATGTTTCAAATCATATGTCAGAAATGGGGAACCCCAGATGTGGACCTGTTGGCTTCCTGGTTCAACGCAAAGCTAGACAACTTTGTGTCAAGAACAAGAGATCCCTGTGCTCTAGGGTGAGATGCCCTGACAATCTCATGGGATCGGTATTCCCTAATTTATGCGTTTCCTCCAACGATTCCTTCAGAGAGTCAAGAAGGAAGGAAAGTCAGTGATTTTGGTCGCCCCGGGTTGGCCCTGGGGAGACCCTGGTATGCAGAAATCATAAGGATGGCAGTAGGAAGACCTTGAGGTCTCCCACTACGCTCAGACCTACTCAGACCTACTGTCGCAGAGTCCATTATTCTATTCTGCCTTACAAAGTCTAAATTTGACGGTTTGGCTGTTGAGACCCACATTCTGAGGAAACGTGGGCTCTCTGGGCCAGTCCTATCCACTCTGATTAATGCTAGGAAGCCGGCCTCCAGGCTCATCTACTACAGAATCTGGAAGGCATATGTTTCCTGGTGTGAACCCAGAAAGTGGCATCCTAGGAAGTTTGCCATTAATAGGATTCTTGCCTTTCTTCAGTTGGGCTTAAATATGAAATTGGCCTTGAGCACCATCAAGGGCCAAATCTCGGCCTTGTCAGTATTTTTTCAAAAAACGCTTGCCCCTCATTCCCTAGTTAGTGCCTTTGTTTAGGGTGCACTGCGTTTAAATCCGCCGGTTAAGTCTTCCGCGTGCCCATGGGATTTGAATTTGGTGTTATCTGTTTTACAGAAGCTACCCTTTGAACCTTTACACCTGGTTTCTCTAAGTCTGTTGACACAGAATTTTTTTTTTCTTGTAGCCATATCCTCAGCAAGGAGGGTATCCGAATTGGCGGCTCTTTCGTGTAAAGAACCGTATATGATTATTCATGAAGACAGGGTGGTGCTGCGTCCTCAACTTTCTTACCTAAGGTGGTTTCAGGTTTTCATCCGAATCAAGACATAGGCCCGGATTCACGTAGAGCGGCGCATCTTTGTGCGGGCGTAGCGCATCTCATATGCACTACACCAATGTAACTCTGAGAGGCAAGAGCAGTATTCACAAAGCACTCGCTCCCTACTGTACATTGCGAGTGAGTGAGTGAGTGAGTGAAAAACGTATATAGCGCAACACATGCAAACTGAATCGCCTCTGGGCGCTGTGTCCATTTCATGGGTAAAAACCCTTTGACCTCAAAAGAGATTGGTTTTAATCTTTCTCCTGAAGGCCAAGTGGTCCGACTCCAGTCGGATGGTGGTTGGTAGCGCATTCCACAGCCAAGGGCCCTGGACTGCAAATCTTCGATCTCCTTTGGACTTGTATCTGGCTTTGAGTATCTGGAGGAGGTTTTGATTGGTGGATCGCAGAATGCGATTGGGGTTATGGGCTTTTATTTTTTCGCATAGATATTGGGGGGCGTTGTCTTGAATACACTTATGTATTAGGCAGAGTGCCTTGAAAGTGATTCTGTCTTTTACCGGCAACCAATGAAGGGATCTCAGCGAAGGTGAGATTGATTCCCATGTTTTTTTTCCAGTCACTAGTCGAGCGGCCGTATTTTGAACGACTTGCAGACGAGTGATTTGGTATTTGGGAAGTCCTAGATAGAGGGCATTCGCATAGTCGAGTCTGGAATTGATGATTGTTCCTACCACGACTGCTATGTCCTCTTTCGGGATAAAGGGGGTGAGTCTGCGTAGTAGGCGCAGCAGATGGTGCGATCCGCTGACTACTGACCCTATTTGTGCATCCATTCTCATGTTGGTGTCGAAAATTACTCCGAGACTTTTGACTTTGGTGCTAGGGGTGATAGTTTTTCCCAGAATGGGTGGGGGTGTCCATGCTGTCGCGGGGTGATTTTTTCCGGTTGGCGCGAAACAGGAGAAGTTCTGTTTTCGACCCGTTGAGTTTAAGATAACTGTTTGTCATCCAGTTATCTATTAGAGTGAGGCATTTCTCTAGTCCAAGAGAATGGTCCTTTTTGTTGTAGATGCGGAAATACAGTTGTGTGTCATCTGCATAGGAGTGGTAAAGTAACTTCTGGTTACTGATAATTTCAAAGAGAGGGCGAAGATAGATATTAAACAATACGGGCGACAAGGGAGATCCCTGAGGGACTCCGCATGACACCGTACGCTTTTCAGAAGTGAAAGACCCCAGTTTCACTATTTGTGATCGGTTTTCCAAGAAGGAGGAGAACCAGGGTAAAACACCTTCAGCGACTCCGGCTACTTCAGCTAGCCTAGCCAGTAGTAGTCCGTGGTCTACAGTGTCAAGAGCCGCGCTTAGGTCCAGCAGTACCAGGAGACAAGATTCTCCTTCGTCTGCGGCCTCTAGAGCGTCAACCCATATTTTGAGCAGCGCCGTTTCTGTTCCGTGACCCGGACGGAAACCTGATTGACTTCTTTCTCCATTACCTTGGAGAGAACATTTAGGCCTGTTATGGGTCTACGGTTGTTTGGATCTTTGGGGTCGAGGGTAGGTTTTTTTAGAATTGGTTTTATTGTACCTTGTTTCATGCCCTCCTTGAATGATTGGTTTATGAGCTGCGTGATAGCTGGTGCCAGTATATCGTCACATTCTTTCAGCAGTTTAGTAGGGATGATATCATTGGGTGCTGTGCTGTTTTGCAGAGTCCCGATGATGTTTTTAGTGGCCTCGATGGAAATGGGGTTTAGAGTGAATTTTGGTGATTGCGGTGGATTTATGTGGATATTAGGTTTGTGATTTGGGGAGGGGTTAGTGACGGTTCTATTTTGCTGAATACTTTCACAGATTTTTTCAATTTTATTAATGAAAATGATCCGATAATTCGTTGCAAAATTTTTGTGAATCAGAATTAGGGGCCTCTAAACAAGCTGGATTCATAGTCTGAGTGACCAGCTTAAAGAGTTTGCGGGGGCGGTTTTTAGCTTTTGCGATGATGTTGGAGGAATGTTTTTTTTTGGCCATAAAGATTTCTTTGTGGTATTTCTTGGTTATTATCTTATAAATGGTGTGGTTTTCCTCTGAGGAGCTTCTTTTCCACGCCTCTTCTACGCTCTTGCTTTAGCAACGTCAGCTGGTCATTAAACCAGCTGGAGTTGTTTTTCCGGATGCAAGTTTTGGTGCTACTAAGTCAGCTGACGGTAGTAGTGCCTTGTTGATGGCGTAAAGTGTTTCTGTAGCTGTTTGCTGTTGTTGGATTGTTTTTATTTTGTTTCCTAGTGTTGTTTTGAAGAGCTCCGAGTGGAGCTTCTTCTGAGATCTAGTCCAGTGAGTTGTCACTGTTTTTTTCATTTTTTTGGGGGGTGGCGTTTTTGGTAATTGTGAATATAATGGCATGGTGATCAGTCCATGGTTGCCGCTCAATTTCCAGGATGTCGATTTCCAGCGTAACGTAAATTGGCCGGCGTAAGCCCGCCGAATTTAAAGTAGGAAGGAAGTGGGCGTGATCCATTTAAATGAAGCTTGACCCCATGCAAATGATGGGCCGAACAAACGGCGCATGCTCAGAATCACGTCGAATTTACTCCCTAAGATACGACGGCTCAATGCCTACGACGTGAACGTAACCTACGCACAGCCCCATTCACGTACGACTTACATAAATGACGTAAAATAGGACGGCTGTTCCGACGTCCATACTGCGGACCGGTTTTAAATGGCCCGCAGTCAGGGCGGGTGCCGCGGAAGTGTAGATCGAGGTGCATGAAGAGTAGCGCAGGAAGCGTCTGTCATAAGTTCACTTGTCTCTCATGTCACACTGCTACTCCCCGGCGGCCCCTCCTCTCTTCTCGTCCATCCCCATTTGCTTGTGACATCATCTGAGATGGACGAGAAGAGAGAGGGGGGGCTGCCGGGGAGTAGCAGCGTGACATGAGAGACAAGTGAACTTATGACAGACGGTTCCTGCGCTACTCTGCCTTTGAAGAAAACAACAAGTAAATGCTGACCTGTGCCCTGGTGTGCTCTCATGTGCCCTGATGTGCTCTCATGTGCCCTGATTGTGCCCTAATGTGCTCTCATGTGCCCTGATGTTCTCTCATGTGCCCTCATGTGCCCTCATGTGCCCTGATGTGCCCTGATGTGCTCTCATGTGCCCTGATGTGCCCTGATGTGCTCTCATGTGCCCTGATGTGCTCTCATGTGCCCTGATGTGCTCTCATGTGCCCTGATTGTGCCCTGATGTGCTCTCATGTGCCCTGATGTGCTGACATGTGCCCTGATGTGCTCCCATGTGCCCTGATGTGCTCCCATGTGCCCTCATGTGCTCTCATGTGCCCTGATTGTGCTCTCATGTGCCCTGATTGTGCCCTGATGTGCCCCATGTACCCCAATGTGCCATGTGCCCCATGTGCCTCATGTACCCTGATGTGCTGGGCTCTGTACATCAGGGTACCCTGTGCCCTGTAGTGCCATGTGCCCTGTCCTGATGTGCTGTGCCCCATGTGCCCTGATGTGCTCTCATGTGCCCCATGTGCCCTGATGTGCCCCATGTGCCCTGGTGTGCTTGTATGTGCCCTGATATGCCCCATGTGCTCTGATTGTGCCCTGATGTGGCTCATGTACCCTGATGTGCCATGAGGCACATGAGAGCACATCAGGGCACAATCAGGGAACATGGGGCACACCAGGGAACATGGGGCACATGAGAGCACATCAGGGCACAGCACATCAGGACAGGGCACATGGCACATCAGGGTACAGGACATGGCACATCAGGGCACAGCACATCAGGACAGGGCACATGGCACATCAGGGTACAGGGCACATGAAACAGCACATCAGGGTACAAAGCCCAGCACATCAGGGCACATGGCACATCAGGATACAGGGCACATGAAACAGCACATCAGGGTACAAAGCCCAGCACATCAGGGTACATGGGGTACCCTGATGTGCTGGGCTTTGTACCCTGATGTGCCATGTGCCCTGATGTGCCATGTCCTGTACCCTGATGTGCCATGTGCCCTGTCCTGATGTGCTGTGCCCTGATGTGCTCTCATGTGCCCCATGTTCCCTGGTGTGCCCCATGTTCCCTGATTGTGCCCTGATATGCTCTCATGTGCCCCATGTGCCCTGGTGTGCTCGTATGTGCCCCATGTGCCCTAATATGCCCCATGTGCCCTGATGTGCTCTGATTGTGCCCCATGTACCCTGATGTGCCCCATGTACCCTGATGTGCTGGGCTTTGTACCCTGATGTGCTGTTTCATGTGCCCTGTACCCTGATGTGCCATGTGCCCTGTCCTGATGTGCTGTGCCCTGATGTGCCATGTCCTGCACTGTGCCATGTGCCCTGTCCTGATATGCTGTGCACCCTGATGTGGTCTGTTGTGCTGTACCCCTATGTGCTGGGCTTTGTACCCTGATGTGCGCTGTGCACTCATGTGTGCTGTACCCTGTGCCCTGATGTGCTGTACCCTGATGGTGAGTGGTCAGTGTGTAGTGTAGTGGTCAGTGTGCAGTGTAGTGGTCAGGGTTAATAATGCGTTCGCTGACACCAGTACTGTTTTTGAAGTTTGAAAGTTTGTATGCGGCTCCCCATGGGATATGGAAACTTGTCTTATGGCCCTCAGGTAATTTGAGTTTGAGACCCCTGCTCTAGATGTTGTAAGAGCGGTAAGGGTTTATCTGCAAGCTACGGCTCAGAAAAGTGTAGCGCCTGTGTACTTTTCAGTACAGGTGCTATGTCAAATTTAGTGGGATGGTTGAGTTACTTGAGTTAGATAAATCCATGTTGATTTATCTAAATTTGGCTGTTGCCAGCCCTGAACTGTTCCCTGGGTCATTCTGTGCTCTGGAGATGTAGTTCCATCTCTGGATGACAGGTGGTGCCAGGGAGGTCTAGGCGGAGGCGCCTTTTTGCCCAGCAGCCAATCAGGAGTGTTTCCCTCGTGGGGCATGCTGGGGGAGGGTATTTCTGTGGCAGACGCCATTTTTCCGGGGTTCTTCGCGGGTTCCTGGTTCGGCACCCACCTTTAGGGTATGCGCACATCATGGGCCCCGGCGATATGGCCTACCAGGCCGGGGCGCACGTGCTACGCGGAGTTCCTGACTCTGGGCCCTCATGGCCCGGAGCAACTGATGCTGCCAAAGGGGCCCCAGTGACTTACTGGGTCCCCCACCATTATTAAGAAGATCCCAAGCGAGTTGCGCTGTTCGGTGGGGAGTCGGTCTGAGGAGAACCCGGAGGCAGGTGATCCAATAGGGCTTAAACCATCCATCGGGGATCTGGGTGACCGGACATGACAGGTTGTATGCTGCAAACTGTCAGTCGGTGGCCCCAAGCTATCAAGTCTACCTGAGGAGGATTCAGGCAAAACTGTGTTTAGTGGGAGGATTCGCTCTATCATCCATGTTCCTGAGTACTGGGCCTGTGGCAGAGGTCTCACTACAAAAGTCTAAATCTTACTAGAGCCAAGTCGGTGGCAGAGACTTGTTCCTTCCCAGCGGTTCCGAGTGACACCCTGGCTGCCAGGCCTGTAAGAGGGACCTGTCCAGGGGCACTGCACCCAATCCGGCTGGAGTGGCAACGAAGCAAGATTAATCATTGGAGGCAGGACTGCTTCTTCTATCCATAGCCTGAATCTGCAAAGTTCTCTCCTTTTCACCAACCTATCCTATCTACCTCAAGTTGACTGTTGGTCATGTATGACCCAAAATAAAGGCACAGGAAACGTCAACTAATTGTTTGGACATTCCATCATTGCTCTCATCATCATCATTACCCCCTAGACCATGGGTGCTCAACCTGTGGCTCTCCAGCTGTTGCAGAACTACAATTCCCATGAGGCATTGGAAGCCGCTGACAGTTACAAGCATGACTCTTGAAGGCAGAGGCATGATGGGACTTGTAGTTCCGCAACAGCTGGAGAGCCACAGGTTGAGCACCCATGCCCTAGACACATCACAGAGGTAACACAACTATGCCAATCTCAAATCTAACCAGCGGCTCCTGAGGGGGTAGCGCTACATAAGGAAGACTGATTGTCTATTTATTCTGTCACAGGGCCCAAAGAAGGGCCAGGCAGCGTCAAAGTCCACTATTGCAAGGTGGATTCGACAAATCATTATTCAGGCCTTGTAACAGCACTGGTGAACGATGTGAACCACAACTGCGGTTAGCAAGGAATTCAATGCGATTCTCTATGCGACAACTCAGTATTGGCCCCAGGCGTCACTCCTCATAACAGGAGTTAGGGGGATCTATACATCATCTCTGTGTCACATAAAGAAAGGCGTTGAGCTACTAAGCATAGACGCATTACAACATGCGACCAGAGCTTAGTGTTTAAAATATAGTTCAAGATCAATATTCCAATACACCATTATATGCAAGTGATTATCAGTAAGGGACCCCAGGCGAACACTCCTCGCAACAGGAGTTTGGGGGTTCTCCACATCATATCACTTTGAGCATATAGGAATGTATTAGGCCACTAGGGGAGATGCTATGAAAAAGCATCAACCCCTAGCATAGAAAAGTTAGAGCGAACATGTTCAACAATTAGGACGAGGCCTATTAGTATTTTATACTTCTGTCAAGCACGTAGTAAGTAGTTGTAGTAACAAGTATTAGTTGCATATGAGAGCCAATATAGCTCAGGTACTTTGAGAGTACACAAAGTAATACACGAGTTGTACTGGCAACTATAGGCAATTGAAAAGGTGTAGTGCATTAGCACTGATTCAATTGACCACCGTGAAACGGCGCACTTCCGCGTTCAAAGTTGGAAACGCATCACAACGCTGGGCGATAAGGTCATCGCGCGAGCGCCGTATGCGTTCCAGCATGGAACGCACTACTGCGCTCAAAGTGCCTGTTTTGAAAGGGGAACAGCCAGCGGAAAAAGCATCTGTTACAGGCCTATGGTTTAGAAAAGAAGATCCCTCATTTTCAGGTGAAAGCGCACTCGACTAGAGCAGTTGGTGCTTCATGGGCAGTGCATCACCAGGACTCCATGGCTCAGATCTGTAAGGCTGCTACTTGGTCTTCGGTCCATACATTTACTAAATTCTATCAGGTAGATGCGAGAGGCTATGAGGATGCCGCCTTAGGGCGTAGTGTGCTGCAGGCAGCAGTATAGATCTATTGGCTCGATGGCGGCCTTATTCTGATCTGTGTCTCCCTCCCCTCAAATTTTAGCATTGCTATGGGACATCCCATTAAGTATTTAAGGCTCTGTGTTCCGTGATGTATGATCAAGAAAATAGGATTTTTTAATGCAGCTTACCTGTAAAACCCTTTTCTTGGGAATACATCACGGGACACAGAGCTCCCACCCCTCTTCAGAGTTAAACATTGAAACACTTATTGCTTTGCTACAAAACTGAGGTACTCTACATTTGGGAGGGGTTATATAAGGTGGAGGAACTCAATTTTAATTGGGTTTGCCAGTGTCCAATCACCTGTGGTGACTACATAACCCATTAAGTAATTAAGGCTTTGTCTCCCGTGATGTATTCCCAAGAAAGGGATTTTACAGGTAAGCTGTATTAAAAAATGCCATTTTCTTCATAAAGGTTCTGACATCAGGTATGAATTTTAAAGGGGGAACCCCCACACAAAAATCTTAAAGAAAACATGCGCTCCCCAAAAATTAATACCAGAACCTGATCTTAGCATGAAGCCTGGCTGGCCAGGAAAGGTGGAGTTATGATTATGTGCTCCCCTAACCATACCAGGCCACATACCCTCAAGATGGGGGAGTTCTTTCTCCATGAGGACAAGGGCCTCTTCCACATAACCCTGGCCTGGTGGTTGTTGGGGTCTGTAGGCAGAGTGTCATTGGAAATCAAAATCTGGAAGCCCCTTTTAAGATGAGGGGTTTCAAGATACCAGCCCCCCATGTTGATTATAAAGGGGTGCATTGTATAAACAGTAAATAATGACACCACACTTTTTGACAAGTCCTTAAAAATAAATAACCCAAAATAATGTCCCATGATGAACATCCATCGTTAATCTTGTCCAGCGATATAAATTCATCAATTGACCGGCTAAAAGAAAATAATCTCGCCCACATCAACATGGTCCTCCCCAAGGGCTCACTCACATGAAATTACATATCACAGATCCTGCCAATAAATGTAAACAAAGGGGCGGGGTCTCCTAGGTAATGTTATTGACCACATATGGCTTTGTGGATATATTTGGTCAGCGATATTCATGATCTTTTATTACACAGCCGGGGATACCCGGCTTACCTTGTATTTACTTATCCCCAGATGCAGAATGTTGAGCCCCCAGGAGATTCTTACCATAATGTGAAAGTATTCAAATGTGTACATTATGGCAGACCTACCTTAAGGGCGTTCCCTTCCAGCTCTGAGATGACTATACTCCCCTTCATGGTAGGCTAGTCCATCTTCTCTGGATCCTCTACCATGTTTGGAATCTTCGCCATCTTAATTAGACGGGTTGATGACTCTCATGTGTGTGTATGAAGCTACTTCTGCCTGGCACAAAACCATGCCGAGATTGTACACTCAGCATTTATAACGGAAGACCCATCCACAGTCCACCATCATAAACAAGCCTCTGCCACCCCATCAGATGTGCTTCTCCCAGGCATTTAGCTGCGGCAAGGCTCTCTCTTCCCCTGTTCTCCACAGGTGAGGCTCTGGCTTCCGTTTCCTTCTTCTCGGCGGCTAAATGGGAGTCTTCTCTTTTCAGCCAATCAGAAAACGAATATTTATTCGCTGTTGTAACACCTGGGTGGGTTTATGGTGCAACGCTCTGCGCCACGAGCACACATATATTGAAGACTATTAGAGCATATGGCTCTAATCAGCTGCTTCAAAAATACACCCCCGCTGCTGCAATTCAGGCACCCGGCGTCCGAAAAGTGGGTGGACACTTGAACAGGGGTGGCAGCGGCAGCTGTGGATAGATGCACGGTGGTGGTGTGGAGAGAGGGGGCGGCGCCCGCCCCTAATGGACGGGCCACCACTGAACAGACTTCACTTCCTCTTCAATAGTTTTATCTCTTCTATCCCCTCCATATCTGTGTATAAATATTGGAGTTCCAGAACCATTTCCAGAAGGAATCTAAGGGGTCTTCAGAGCTTAAAAAGTCAGCCTCGTCCCCAAACCACCATGTTTTCCTTGGCAAGGATAAAATCTGTGTTTCGAGAACTCCTGGAACTCACATGTCGTATATCTCAGGATGCTTCAGGTTCCATTCATGAGGCTGGATGTGGGTGGACCCAGCACCATGTCATCAGTGGGGCTTGGCTGCCTGAACCAGGAAGAGAGACCAGAAACTTGATGTCAGGACCAAAGATGGCGCCACAGGATCCGGACTCTGACAGCGGTGCAGAGGATCACAGCAGGACCCAAATTGAGAAGAGGTAAGAATGGGGGGGGGGGACATGGAGGAGGGTGACTAAAGTTCATCTTTCTGTTATCTTATAAAGAAAAGAACAACCACTGATCACAGGGATCGGATTTGGAAGTTTATTTAAAAAAGAGAAGAGTTACAAAATAAAAGTGAAGTTCATAAACTAGAGACAGACACACACATTAACACAATTTATGAATTTCCAAAATACATTTTAAAACTTTCACTGAGGATTTTGTAGAAGCAACGTATAACAGGATGACATTCATTTCTGGTATTGTGGAATGCTGACTATGACCCACAATGTGAAGTACCTCTGTACAATATTAGAAGTCAAACCATCGCTCTACAATCTGCACAAGAACATTCTAACAACACATTCTAAGGACTGTCGTCATGTATGGTTTGGATCCTTCGCCCTCCATGCATCCTGCCAGCTGGATAGTGACATGGTCAGAGAGCTTGTCCATGCAGGCTACCGCTGGCGTAGTGCAAGGAAGCATAAAGGCGAGGATCCAGGAAAGCACAGAATACAGAACTCACAGGAATTGCAGGATATAGACTATAGTGCAGCACCGAGGAGCTGGTCTTACAGACAAGCAGGACTCACAGGACAACAGGAGTATCTTAGCAGCAGTGGGATACCGAGCTTACAGAAACACAGAGGTACAATGTATGAAGATTACTGAAATGCACAAAGATCTTAGGGAAAGCAGGTACACAAGGAGTCTAGGACAGGCCAGCCTGCCCACACTGAAGGTACAGAAAGCACACTGAGAGACACTGGCAACACTGGGGGGAACAGGGATCACACTGGCAACACTGGGGGGAACAGGGATCACACTGGCAACACTGGGGGGAACAGGGATCACACTGGCAACACTGGGGGGAACAGGGATCACACTGGCAACACTTTCTGGAAATGTTTGGCCTCCTCCAGTTATAGAACCCGGGAAGTTTCAGACGGTTTGTTGGGAGTTTTCTGTGTCTGGTCTTTGTGGAGGAGGACCCTCTGATGGCCTACTGGTGGTGTCTGTTCTCTCTTACATCCCAGCAGGCTGTAGACGTGTCTCTGCCACTCTGAGGACGCATAGTAATAGATCAGAGGATCCAGACAACAACTGACACTGCTCATACTGACACTGATAATGTAGACAGTGTACAGTAAGTTATTACCTTGGTTATAGACCTGCAGGTAATGCATGAACCAAATAACATTGGCTGGGCCAAAGCAGAGGACAAACACACACAGCACAACCGCAGTCAGGAGGACGGCTCGGGACCTCTTCTGGGCGCCCTTCATGCTCGGTGCTCTGAGACTGCGGACAATTCCAATGTAACAGACGGTTGTAATAATTAAAGGTAAGAAATAGAAAAGTGCGATATAAAAGGGGAAATAGTAGTAAACATGAAACCTTTCAACCGATTCGGCATCCAGAATATCGGTACAAGTTGTGATATTAAGGTCAGGGAATGGTCGGGTTTGTTGTCTTATGAGAATCGGCACGGTGCTGACCATCGATATCACCCAGATGCAGCAACACACCAGCCAGGCTCTTCTCACTGTGCGCCAGGAAAGGGACTGGACCGGGTAGACCAGAGCCAGGAACCGGTCCACACTGATACTCGTCATCAGCAGGATGGATCCACGCATGTTACTTAAATACATGGCCGTGACTAATCGGCACATCCCTTCCCCCACCATCCAGTTATTTCCTGAGAATCTGTACACGATGTGGAAAGGAAGAATACAAACAAAGAGAACATCGGCAGCGGCTAGGTTCAGCAGGAACACCACTGCCGGCTTCTTCACCTTCACCTTCACCAAGAACACAATGATCGCCATTATATTGAGAGGAAGAGACACGAGGAGAACCACGGTGTAGATGGAGGGCACAAACTTCGTCACCAACCAGCTGTTCATATGTTCTTTAAATTCATGTAAAAACGTTTTGTGTAGTATGTGGACCTCGATTTGTTGGGTTGAGTTCATCGTAGTTTCATTACCTGAAGACATTAAAATATGACGTGAAGTTATTGTACGAGAAACATTGTGTAGCATTTTTCACATTACATCAAAGAGGAGGTATAATATTAATATATATAAAAAAAGGTACTACAGCACTAATATGATCATATAAGGGGAAAAAAACAACAACAAAAATAACCAAATGATAAAGCTGAATACATAAAAAAGGTGCTAAACCAGTGAAATTTTTTTTTAACAAAATAGAATGAATGCGCTAAATCAACCCTTGCTATTGTACAGTACACATCAAGGGCCGGATTCACATACATCGGCGCATTTTTATGCCGGCGTTGCATATCTTTTACGCTACGCCGGCGCAGCGCACAGAGGCAAGCACTGGATTCACAAAGCACTCGCTCCCACTCGCTCTTAAAGATACGCTGGGTTTCCTCTGCGTAAGCCAGCGTAGGTGGAAGTTGGTGTGAGCCATGCTAATGAGGTGTGACCCCATGCAAATGGGCCAAGCATCATAGAAGTACTTAAAATGAACGGCGCATGCGCCGTCCCGTGGCCTCATCCCTGTGCGCATGCTCAGAATCACGTCGAAACAACTGCCTAAGATACGTCGAATCACTGCCTACGACGTGAACGTAACCTACGCCTAGTCATATTCACGTACAACGTAAATGACAAAAGATACGACGGCTGTGCTCCCTGGTTATTCCATACCTTTGCATGAGTTGCACCTCATATATGGGGAATAACTTTACGCCGGACGTACGACTTACGCAAACTGCGTATATAATGGGCCGGGCGCAACTACGTTCGTGAATCGGCGCATCTCCCTCATTTGCATATGGGAACGGAAAATACGCCCAGCGTAAATATGCGCCCACGATACGACGGCATAGGAAAGTTACGTCGGTCGGATGAAACAAAATACAAAAACAAAAAAGTCCACAAGCATATATAAAATGCACTTGTGCATCAGTGCAAACACTGTGAAGTGAAAAACACCAGGTAAAAGCAGCAAGAAACAAACCAAAGTTCCAGCATGTAGGATTGACGTAATGATAGAGAGCACCTCCGATAGACATAGACAGCCTGTAGATACAGCTCAGTGCGGATGTGACCACTGACGATACTAGTGGGGGAGAAGCCTAAGTGACGCGATCGACGGACCTACATCCGCATGAGAAGATCGCCGCACTGAGCTGTATCTACAGGCTGTCTATGTGCAGAGGATTCCTGAGTGTGGTTTCTCTAATCAGTCCACAATCTCTGCTTTTTTTCCCTCGGCCATATTACACTATGAGCATTCTCCTTTGTTTTTTCTTCTCTCCCCTCTCTATGAGCTGGATTTCTGAATCGGCAAGTGGCAGTATTGGACTGTGGATGGGAGGTATGGTGAAGTGCTGAGCATATCGCAGGTGCTCTCTATCATTAAGTCAATCAGGGCGAGGCTCGGCCATTGCACTCTGGCCGTGCTGATCGTGGTGTCTTCCCTGTTGCTTCTCGGCTTTTTGGCTAGGATCGAGTGTGGTATCTGTTCTTATCAGTTGTCAGCGGAGCGCTGAAGCGCCTCCTACATGGGGAGGGTGGATGCAATCCAATGACATCATTGCACCTGAAAGGATGGTTTCAGCAGGCACTACGCCGTGCTGCCCGACAGTTACTGGGGGCCGTCCCATATTCGAGTCCGAGCCATCTGGAAGGGTGCTCCTGGTGAGGATGGGTGCTGCGCTTGGTCTCGGTCTTTTTGCCGAGTTCTAGTCTGGCCTTCTGGCTGGCTGGTGTAAGTGCTATCTCTATCAGCGATCCGGTAGGAGGAGCTGGTACTGCCCTCAGAGTTGACGGGGTAAGGCCATTGAGCGCATCGAGGCCTTTTGGGTAATGACTGCGCTCCCAATAAGCATTTTTATAAATAAATAAATAAATCCGCCGGGTTGACGGAGAGTCTGGAGGGGCTAGTATTGGCGGAGGCTGCTAACTGGAGCGGCAGTTCTCCCCAAGAAAACCTTGAAGGGCCCTCTAGCTGGCAGGGGTGGAGGGCTGCACTGGCTGGTAGGGGGGGGGGTAGATTTGGAAGGAAAAGCCTATGGTGCATGTGCCCCTGGAGTGGCAGTCCAGGGGTATCTGAAGATCACTGTGTGTGAGGGACACATTGATTTAAGATACACTGCACCAGATACACGCTTTCTTTAGCACCTGCCTCCTGGGCCGGGCCTTTTGGCTAGGACCGGAGGAATTTTTTATTCCTGGCCGGAGGGCCTGGTCATTGTTGAACACAATGACCACTTCTTTTCACTCTCCTCTTCACTATCCCTTTCCCCCACTTTCTTATATTTAAGCCTATGTTTGTCACGTTTTGTTCACTGTGAGATTAGGGTGCCGGTCCTCGGGCCAGCTCTGAACGTCTTGGGAGTAGGTGGACATGGCCTTCTGGCTTAGTTCACTTGCTCTCATGGGGTCTCCCTTCGGGGGAGCCCCACCTAGTACTGGGAGGGTTCTGTTTCGGCAGTCCCTCCAAGGAAGTTGGGTCCGTGTCGGCTTCGGTTGCTCGGACCACAGTACCTCAGTCCCCGTCTGGAGCCCAACGCCCCGGGGGATCAGGGTTTGGGTCCCTCTTCACATGAGGACCACTTGACGTTGCACCCGTCTGCACGTTTTTGTGAACACTCGTTATGTGTGTGCACATTTTTTCTGCACCGGGTGGAGTTTTTGGGTGTGTTCACACGCCATTGACTTAATGATTTTTTTTTTTTAAAGCCTATCTACATGCTGGAACTGTGAATGGTTCGTTTCTTGCTGCTTTTACCTGGTGTTTTTTACTTCACAGTGTTTGCACTGATGCACAAGTGCACTTTATATAAGTTTGTGGACTTTTTTGTATTTTGTTTCACACACACACACACACACACACACACATATATATATATACACACACTTGATGTGTACTGTACAATAGTAAGGGTTGATTTAGCGCATTCATCCTATTTTGTTCAACATCAAAGAGGACAGCTGGTGATCTCTTGTGTGTCTCTAATGTTGGGTGCCCTGAGATCAGCTGATGATTCCAATGTAAGAGGAAGGACACAGCAAATCTCTGGGAATATGCTTTGGCTCTAGGAAGTTGGACACTAGGCAAGCCAAAAGGCCCATCAGATCTCTGGGAATATGCTTTGGCTCTAGGAAGTTGGACACTAGGCAAGCCAAAAGGCCCATCAGATCTCTGGGAATATGATTTGGCTCTAGGAAGTTGGACACTAGGCAAATAAAAAGACATAAGAGAGCTCTAGGAGGCTGGACACTAGACAAACCAATGGGCTCAGCAGACTTCTGGGTATACGCTTTAACTCTAGGAGGTAGGTCACTAGGCAAATCAAAAAGGCACAACAGATATCTGGGTATATGCTTCTGCTTTAGTAGGTTGGACACTAGACAGACAAAAAGACACTGGAGAACTCTAGGAGGTTGGACACTAGGCAAACCAAAAAGGTTCAGCAGATCTCTGGATATATACGTATGTTCTAATAGGTTGGACACTAGGCAAACTAAATGGCTTAGCAGATCTCTGGGTATATGCTTCTGCTCCAGTAGGTTGGACGCTAGACAAACCAAAAATGGCTCAGTACAGATCTTGGTATATGCTTTGTATCAAGGAGTCTGAACAGTGGACAACCCAAAAGATCTCTAGGAGGTTGGACACCAAGCAAACCACAAAGAGCAGCAGATCTCTGGGTATATGCTTCTGCTCTACTAGGTTAGAAACTAGAGAAATAAAAAGACACATGAGAACTCTAGGAGGTTGGACACTAGGCATACCAAAGGGCTCAGAAAATCTCTGGGTATATGCTTTTGCTTTAGTAGGTTGGACACTAGGCAAACCAAAAAAGGTCCCGCAGACCTCTGGGTATATGCTTCTGCTCTACTAGATTAGACACTAGACAAATAAAGGCACAGCATAGCTCTGGGAGGTTGGGCACTACACAAACCAAAAGGCTCATCAGATCTCTGGGTATATGCTTCGGCTCTAGTAGGTTGGACACTATACAAACCAAAAGGCTCAGCAGATCTCTGGGTATATGCTTCGGCTCTAGTAGGTTGGACACTACACAAACCAAAAGGCTCAGCAGATCTCTGGGTATATGCTTCGGCTCTAGTAGGTTGGGCACTACACAAACCAAAAGGCTCAGCAGATCTCTGGGTATATGCTTCGGCTCTAGGAGGTTGGGCACTACACAAACCAAAAGGCTCAGCAGATCTCTGGGTATATGCTTCGGCTCTAAGAGGTTGGACACTACACAAACCAAAAGGCTCAGAAGATCTCTGGGTATATGCTTCGGCTCTAGGAGGTTGGAGAATAGGCAAACCAAAAGGCTCAGTACAACTCTTGGTATACGCTTTGGAATAGGAGTCTAAACACTGGACAACCCAAAAGACGTTCGGACATCTGGACATCTGTACATTAGAACAGTACATTAAAGAAAAAAAAATCATAATTAGGAGTCCTAGATGGGAGGTAGTCCCACAGGATGGTCTTGACGACCCGGAATCTATGAATGAGTGGTATGAATTTTTTTTAACACTATGGGTTTCAAGCTGCAAGATCTTATCCTCAAACGTAAAAGGAAAAAAAAATGTCAAAATTGGAAGGTAGGATTAATGATTAATGATCTTAAATTGCGGCTTGACCCCATTAAAGATTTGCAACAGGTGGTGGACTTTAACACTCGGATAAAAAAGAAAAACTTGAAAAAGTTGACAAAGATACTCAGAAAAAGAAGATTAAAAAGTTGCACCGCGATTTGGGGGATTTTCGCTCTAATGGTGTATATCTCTGGCAACAAGTGAAGACCCCAGAAAATAGGGAAACTAATGGGGCGAGTTCCCAATTGGATGCCCCGGTGTAAGACCACCAACAGTACCCACTGGTGTCCCGAATGTGAGTGACATTAGGAGGGGTGATGCTCGGTCCAGCCCCCCAAAGGGACCACTCTACACCGATTAGGAACGATATTGATTATGGTAGAGGCAGTTCAGTGAGAGATGGACAAAATATAGCATATACCACATAATAAACAGTATCAAGTCCCAGTCCATAATAGGTTTTTGCCGTTATGGGAGAACGGGGGAAGAGGTAGCTATCAATCTCTGTCCTTTTTTAGGAAGGGGGAGGGGGTGGCAGAAACGAGGCTGGGGGTTCCCCCAACAACAGAGGGAGGCCACCAGCACACTCTCAGCAAACACAAGGTTACCGAGATCCTCAGTCTTCTCCTAGGTAGGTGCTAGAAGAAAGTATAGTTTTTGGGTCTCTCTGCTTACCAGGAAGGCTGCCAGGTAAATTTAGATGTTCTCTGCCTATCAGGGAGCAGTGATCCATTGATAGGGTCTGCTCATGGTGCTCAGATGCTGCTCATGTTGTCTGAAAGTTTCACACTGGTCCAATAGGATGGGGCGTATTGGACAGTGGGAGGAAACCTGACCAGTGAGAGCACAGGCATAGTTCTAGCCTTGACCTTTGGCAGAGGAAAGTGCCTCAATGCATGCTGGGTGACTGTATATATGCCAAGGGCACATGTGCTTTATACCTTCAGCTGTAGAGTGTGGTCAAAGAGGGAAGGGGCGGCTGCCCCTCCCCTGCACAGGCTACCAAGCGCTCCTCAGTCATTTGACAGTGGGCGAACGGAAAGCGATTAAACACTCCGAGATTCTCTTGCAACCCTTAGATAACTAATCTCACAAACTGAAATATCCTGTTGAGAACGGAAGATATTCATCCATAACAATATTGTATTACCGTATATACTCGAGTATAAGCCTAGCTTGTCAGCACTTTATTTTTGTGCTGAAAATGCTCCCCCCCCCCCCCCCCCCCCCCGGCAGGGCCGATCCTAGGGTCACAGCGCCTGGGTGCAGAAATATTTCTGGCGCCCCTACAAGGGCGTGGTCACCTTACTAACTCCTCCCCCTTTACAAATGTTTCTATGGCAACGATTCAAACACAGAGATGCTCCCCTAAGGAGTCATTGTTGCCCTGGGATCCTCCCATGATCTCTTAACAATAAACAAAATACAGGAAGAGAAGCAGAGTACTTTATTGGGACCTGGAGGAGGGGCCTCTCTGATGGACACAGAGACGGCTTCTGTTAGAGGGTCTGTTTAGAAAGAGCCACCAGACATACTACAGGAGATGGTCAGAGACTTCCAACATGATACAAGACATGGTCAGAGACTGCAGACATGGTACAAGAGATCAATGCAGCCTTCCAGTGCCCACCAAATGCAGCCTTCCAGTGCCCACCAAATGCAGCCTTCCAGTGCCCACCAAATGCAGCCTTCCAGTGCCCACCAAATGCAGCCTAACATTGCTGACCAATTGTAGCCTACCAGTGCCCACCATCAATGCAGCCTCACCGGTGCCCACCATCAATGCAGCCTCACCATTGCAGCTTATCAGTGGCTAACAGTGCGGCCTCATCAGTGCCTATCAGTGTAGCACATCAGTGCAGCTTAAGGCTACTTTCACACTGAGGCACTTTGCAGCTGCTATAGCGCTAAAAATAGCAGCTGCAAAGCTGGCAGGATGGTAAAAAAAAAAAAAGTCCTGCAAGCCGCATCTTTGAGGCACTGTAAGAGCGGTGTATACACCGCTCTTACAGATCAACTGGCCATTGGAATCAATGGGCAGAACTGCCAGGGTGGTTTTAACCATTTTTTGGCCGCTAGCGGGGGTTAAAAGTGCCCTGCTAGTGGCCGAATAGCACCGCAAAAAATGTCAGTAAAGCGCCGCTTTACCGCTGATGCCTCAGTGTGAAAGTAGCCTTAGAGCGCCGCCTAATCAGTGGCAATGAGTGCAGCCTCAACCTCCTTAAAGCGGGGGTTCACCCTATCGACCAAAAAAAAAAATATTTTTTTTCTTTTACCTTAAAATCAGGCATTGTAGCGCGAGCTACAGTATGCCTGTCCCGAATTTTTTACCCCCGTACTCACCTTGTAGTCGTCCATCGAAGATACCGGGGAATGGGCGTGCCTATGGAGACGGAGGATGATTGACGGCCGGCTCTGGCGCGTCACGCTTCTCCGGAAATAGCCGAAATAGGCTCGGTCTTCACGACGCGTGCGCATAGCCTGTGCGCAGGCGCCGTGAAGAGCCGAGACCTACTCCGGCTGTCTTCGGGGAGAGTGACGTGCCAGGGCCGGCCGTCAATCATCCTCCCTCTCCATAGGCACGCCCATTCCCCGCGGGAGCCGGAATCTACGATGGACGACTACAAGGTGAGTCCGGGGTTAAAAAAATCGGGACAGGCATACTGTAGCTCGCGCTACAATGCCTGTCTCGATGGTAAAATGTGTCGGGGGGGGGGTGAACTACCGCTTTAATGAGTTTGCATCGATTTCAGCATGCATTGCATGGAACACTTTGCACATGCTGAAATCAATGAAAACAGACCACATTCATTGACAGTTCATTAATATGCAGATCATGCTATTGCAATAAAGTGATCCATGCATGCAAACTCATTAAACACCTTCAGTGAAAGTTCATGTACTGCAAAGTTTGCAAAACATGAACTTTCACTGAAGAGAGACTGTTTGTTTAATGAGTTTGCATGCATGGATCACTTTATTGCAATAGCATATTAAATTGCAAGGGGTCTCGGTCTCTCTCTCGGTCTCTCTCTCTCTCTCTCTCGTAAAAACAGGCTGAGGCAGCGCCACGGCCGTTTTATCAATAAGGTAGACGGCCTCCGGCTCCCAGTCCGCCCCTGAACTGAACGTGATCACGGCGCCCTCGCGACTCATCCAGGACGAAAACCGTCGCTCGGGACCAATGGTGCTCCTGAAGCTCTAGCGCCTGGGTGCAGTGCACCCCGTCTCGGATCGGCCCTGCCCCCCCCGGTTTATACTCAAGTCACCTTTTGCACCTGATCTCCCGGACTTTGGGGACCCGGTACCGGCCGGACCACAAACTTGACACACATGTAGTCCCACTCTTCCTCTACAAGTTTGTTGTCCGGGGGACCTAAAGGCCGGGGAGCACCGATTTTTTCAAAGTCGGGCACCCCTTCAATAGACTCCCATGTTAAACGGTAATTTCTCCGTTAATTTTGGGAAGCCGGTACCGGCCGGGGAGCACCAAATTTTCAAAGCCCTTCTATATACTCCCATGTTAAACCTAAGTCTAGTCATGGGCACAGTGAGGCATGGGCACAGTGAGGCATGGGCACAGTGAGGCATGCAGATGGACACCATAGGCTTATACTTGAGTCAATACGTTTTCCCAGTTTTTTGTGGTAAAATTAGGTGCCTCGGCTTATATTCGGCTCGGCTTATACTCAGGTATATATGGTACTTGATTAAAAAAGGTAAAATTTTAAACACATTACCTACAGTTATGAATCACAATATTTTATTTTCTTACAAAATCGCTTTGGTCTCCTTTATCCACTTAAGGACCGCCTAACGCCAATATACGTCGGCAGAATGGCACGGCTGGGCACAGGCACGTACATGTACGCCGCCTTTAAGAGCCCAGCCGTGGGTCGCCGGCGCGCACGCGACCCGGTCCGAAGCTCCGTGACCGCGCCCGTGGACCCGATCGGTCACAAGAGCTGAAGAACAGGGAGAGGTGAGTGTAAACACACATTCCCCGTTTTTCACTGTGGCAATGTCAGTGATCGTCTGTTACCTGATATAGGGAACAGACGATCACTAATGTCACACGTCCAACCCTGCCCCCTACAGTTAGAAACACACATGAGGTCATACATAACCCCTTCAGCGCCCCCTAGTGGTTAACTCCTAAACTGCAATTGTAATTTTCACAGTAATCAGTGCATTTTATAGCACTTTTCGCTGTGAAAATGACAATGGTCCCAAAAATGTGTCAAAATTGTCCGATGTGTCCGCCACAATGTCGCAGTCACGAAAAAAAAAAAAAAAAAAAAAAAAAAAGCCGCCATTAGTAGTAAAACATTTATTTTTTTTAATAAAAATGACATAAAACTATCCCCTATTTTGTAAATGCTATAAATTTTGCGCAAACCAATCTATAAACGCGTATTGCGATTTTTTTTTTCCAATAATATGAAGAAGAATACGTATCGGCCTAAACTGAGGGAAAAATTTTTTTTTATATATATTTTTTGGGGGATATTTATTATAGTAAAAAAAAAAATATATATATATATATTTTTTTTAAATTGTCGCTCTCATTTTGTTGATAGCGCAAAAAAATAAAACCGCAGAGTTGATCAAATACCACCAAAAGAAATCTCTATTTGTGTGGGAAAAAAGACGCCAATTTTGTTTGGGAGCCACGTCGCACGACCGCGCAATTGTCAGTTAAAGCGACGCAGTGACGAATTGCAAAAACTGTCCGGGTCCTTTACCTGCATAATGGTCCGGGGTTGAAGTGGTTAAACAATGTATTTTATTTTTATTTTTTTGATGTGCAATTTTTTTTTGTACCACCATAAAATTTCCTAAATAAAAGTTGATAGTAAAATAAAAACTGGTAAGCCCATGAGATGCCTCCACCTCCTTGTCCTGCTATGTGAGATGAGTTTAACCACTTAAGGACCGGACCGATATGCTGCTAAATGCCCAAAGGCGTTTTTACAATTCGGCACTGCGTCGCTTTAACAGACAATTGCGCGGTTGTGCGACGTGGCTCCCAAACAAAATTGGCGTCCTTTTTTCCCCACAAATAGAGATTTCTTTTGGTGGTATTTGATCGCCTCTGCGGTTTTTATTTTTTGCGCTATAAACAAAAATAGAGCGACAATTTTGAAAAAAATGCAATATTTTTTACTTTTTGCTGTAATAAATATCCCCCAAAAAACATATAAAACATTTTTTTTCCTCAGTTTAGGCCGATACGTATTCTTCTACATATTTTTGGTAAGAAAAAAAAAAAAAATCACAAAAAGCGTTTATCGATTGGTTTGCGCAAAATTTATAGCGTTTACAAAATAGGGGATAGTTTTATTATTATTTTTTTTACTACTATTGGCGGCGATCAGCGATTTTTTTTCGTGACTGCGACATTATGGCGGACACTTCGGACAATTTTGACACATTTTTGGGACCATTGTCATTTTCACAGCAAAAAATGCATTTAAATTGCATTCTTTATTGTGAAAATGACAGTTGCAGTTTGGGAGTTAACCACAGGGGTCACTGAATGTGTTAGGCTTCACCTAGTGTATGTTTACAACTGTAGGGGAGGTGTGGCTGTAGGTGTGACATCGATTGTGTCTCCCTATAAAAGGGAATCACTCGATCGATACGCCGCCACAGTGAAGCACGGGGAAGCTGTGTTTACATACAGCTCTCCCCGTTCTTCAGCTCCGGGGAGCGATCGCGACGGAGCGGCTAGAAACGAATAGCAGCGCCGTCGTCCCGGGTTCGCTCCCCGCGGGAATCCGCCCGCCGCACGCAGCGGAGTGGGTCCCGATCGGACCCCGGAAAAGGCAAGGACGTACGGGTACGCCCATTTGCCTGTACGTGCCATTCTGTGGACGTACATATACATGCGGCGGTCGGGAAGTGGTTAATGAAGGCTGATTGGATACATATTCATCATAAAATATTATAATAAACAGATTAATAATGTCTTTACCTGAGATCACAGTGGAGTTTAGATCATCTGCTGGTGATTGGGGAATGAACCCGATTGTATCTATAAAAACATAATAGAAATCCATCATTGAGTGAGAACATTGGATGTGAGGACCTTCAGATACAACACAAGGACCGGAGAAGAGCAGAACTTTCTCGTTGTGTCCGGAAACCTTCCACAGAGATCTCACATTGTATGTATTGTGTAGTATGTGGAAGATGGAGGTCGGTGTAAATCACAGGGAGCAGCATAGTGGCTTGGGGGTTAGCACTTCTGCTTTGCAGCACTGGGGTCCTTGGCTCAAATCCCAAACAGGACACCGTCTGCATGGTGTTTTCATGTTCTCCCTGTGCTTGTGTGGGTTTCATCCCAAAATTCCAAAGACATGCTGGTAGACAATTGGCTCCGGTCCAGATGGGCCCTAGTATGTGCCGGTGAGCCGGGCTGATCCTAGGCAGGGTGCACAGGGTGCTTTGCACCCAGGCGCCTGCAGAGGTGGGGGCGCCAAAGTGGCAGAGTTCTCCCCTCCCTCCTTGTTTGTGTACGTCCAGATCTAGCGTTCTGAGCAAAGGTGTCCGTCCGTCCAGAACTGATGTGTCTCTGACCATCTCATGTATTATGTCTGCAGTCTCTGATCATCTCCTGTACCAAGTCTGCAGTTACTGACCGTCTCCTGTACTAAGTCTGCAGTCTCTGACCATCTCCTGTATCATGTCTGTAGTATGTCTTGGGGCTCTTTCTAACAGACTCTCTAACAGAAGCCCTCTCTGTGTCCATCAGAGAAGTCCCGCCCCCCCTCCAGGTCCCCATAAAAGTACTCTGCTCCTCTTCCTGTATTTTGTTCATTGTTAAGAGATCATGTAAGGATCCCGGGGTAACAAAGACTTTGTGGGGGGCATCTCTTTGGTTAGGTCATTGCCATAGAAGCATTTGTAAAGGGGAGGAGTTAGTAAAATGATCACGCCCATGTGGGGGCACCAGAAATATTTCTGCACCGAGGCACCTGTGACCCTAGGATCGGCCCTGCCGGTGAGACAAGGGCCTTACATACTGAAGGGTAGGGACTGATGTGAATGTACAATATGTAAGGTGCTGTAAAAAATAGATATTGGGACAGACCCAAGCAGGACGGGGGCTTTTGGAGAGGACTAGGGGGCAAGACTCCTACCCACTGATTATGGCCCATGGAGAGAATGATTTGCTCTCTAATGAAAAAGACCGCCACTTATTGGACGCCGAGAGCGAGGCTTGGATTACTTCTCTGAATAAGGACAATAAAGCTTTCCTTCTGGAGTGGATGGAAAGGTGCAATAATGGTTAGGGGGGACTATGGTGTCCCTCCTGCAGACTGGGTCACTTGGGACAGAAATATTTAACAACCATAACCCTCAGGAGATCTATGAAGACACATTCCATTGCATCAGACTGCTGGGGCAATGAATGTCTTCTGATGACATGTCTAGCAGACAGAATACCTTTCCCATTGTGAATTGGGTCACCTATTGTTTCTGTCGGTCCGCTAGTATTGTGTCCACTTCACCTTGTTAGCAAACTATTATGGGATGTCACACATTTATGTTGATTCGCTTACAGGTTAATTAAATCACCATCTTTTAGTTGCTAGATGTGAATTAGCATATAGTATATGTTGGTTGCTGTATAGTTATGCCAATTATATTTCTGTATACAGTTTCCTTTCCATACAACAATGTGTTCAGGATCACCTGACCCGGTGTACTCTGAATTCTGAGTGAGTTTTCAATAAACAGTCAAGTTCCAGGGCATCCAAGCTAGTGCCGAGAGATCACAGAACTGTACTGGATGATGATAGAAGAGAGATCACAGAGTTGTACTGGAGGATGATGGAAGAGATCACAGAGCTGTACTGGAGGATGATAGAAGAGAGATCACAGAGTTGTACTGGAGGATGATGGAAGAGAGATCACAGAGTTGTACTGGAGGATGATGGAGGAGAGATCACAGAGCTGTACTGGAGGATGATGGAGGAGAGATCACAGAGCTGTACTGGAGGATGATGGAAGAGAGATCACAGAGCAGTACTGGAGGATGATGGAAGAGAGATCACAGAGCTGTACTGGAGGATGATGGAAGAGAGATCACAGAGCTGTACTGGAGGATGATGGAAGAGAGATCACAGAGCTGTACTGGAGGATGATGGAAGAGAGATCACAGAGCTGTACTGGAGGTGGATAGAAGAGATCACAAAGCTGTACTGGAAGATGATGGAAGAGATCACAGAACTGTACTGGAGGATGATGGAAGAGATCACAGAGCTGTACTGGAGGATGATGGAAGAGAGATCACAGAGCTGTACTGGAGGATGATAGAAGAGAGATCACAGAGCTGTACTGGAGGATGATAGAAGAGACATCACAGAGCTGTACTGGAGGATGATGGGAGAGATCGCAGAGCTATACTGGAGGATGATAGAAGAGAGATCACAGAGCTGTACTGGAGGATGATAAAAGAGAGATCACAGAGTTGTACTGGAGGATGATAGAAGAGAGATCACAGAGCTGTACTGGAGGATGATGGAGGAGAGATCACAGAGCTGTACTGGAGGATGATAGAAGAGATCACAGAGCTGTACTGGAGGATGATGGAGGAGAGATCACAGAGCTGTACTGGAGGATGATAGAAGAGAGATCACAGAGCTGTACTGGAGGATGATGGAAGAGATCACAGAGCTGTACTGGAGGATGATGGAAGAGAGATCACAGAGCTGTAATGGAGGATGATGGAAGAGAGATCACAGAGCTGTACTGGAGGATGATGGAAGAGAGATCACAGAGTTGTACTGGAGGATGATAGAAGAGAGATCACAGAGCTGTACTGGAGGATGATGGAGGAGAGATCACAGAGCTGTACTGGAGGATGATAGAAGAGATCACAGAGCTGTACTGGAGGATGATGGAGGAGAGATCACAGAGCTGTACTGGAGGATGATGGAAGAGAGATCACAGAGCTGTAATGGAGGATGATGGAAGAGAGATCACAGAGCTGTACTGGAGGATGATGGAAGAGAGATCACAGAGTTGTACTGGAGGATGATAGAAGAGAGATCACAGAGCTGTACTGGAGGATGATGGAGGAGAGATCACAGAGCTGTACTGGAGGATGATAGAAGAGATCACAGAGCTGTACTGGAGGATGATGGAGGAGAGATCACAGAGCTGTACTGGAGGATGATAGAAGAGACATCACAGAGCTGTACTGGAGGATGATGGGAGAGATCGCAGAGCTGTACTGGAGGATGATAAAAGAGAGATCACAGAGCTGTACTGGAGGATGATGGAGGAGAGATCACAGAGCTGTACTGGAGGATGATAGAAGAGATCACAGAGCTGTACTGGAGGATGATGGAAGAGATCACAGAGCTGTACTGGAGGATGATGGAAGAGAGATCACAGAGCTGTACTGGAGGATGATAGAAGAGAGATCACAGAGCTGTACTGGAGGATGATGGGAGAGATCGCAGAGCTATACTGGAGGATGATAGAAGAGAGATCACAGAGCTGTACTGGAGGATGATAAAAGAGAGATCACAGAGCTGTACTGGAGGATGATGGAGAATTCACAGAGCTGTACTGGAGGATGATAGAAGAGATCACAGAGCTGTACTGGAGGATGATGGAAGAGATCACAGAGCTGTACTGGAGGATGATGGAAGAGAGATCACAGAGCTGTACTGGAGGATGATGGAAGAGAGATCACAGAGCTGTACTGGAGGATGATGGAAGAGAGATCACAGAGCTGTACTGGAGGATGATGGAAGAGAGATCACAGAGTTGTACTGGAGGATGATAGAAGAGAGATCACAGAGCTGTACTGGAGGATAAGGATGATAGAAGAGAGATCACAGAGCTGTACTGGAGGATGATGGAAGAGAGATCACAGAGCTGTACTGGAGGATAAGGATGATAGAAGAGAGATCACAGAGCTGTACTGGAGGATGATGGAAGAGAGATCACAGAGCTGTACTGGAGGATAAGGATGATAGAAGAGAGATCACAGAGCTGTACTGGAGGATGATTGAAGAGAGATCACATAGCTGTACTGGAGGATGATTGAAGAGAGATCACAGAGCTGTACTGGAGGATGATGGGAGAGATCGCAGAGCTATACTGGAGGATGATAGAAGAGAGATCACAGAGCTGTACTGGAGGATGATAAAAGAGAGATCACAGAGCTGTACTGGAGGATGATGGAGGAGAGATCACAGAGCTGTACTGGAGGATGATGGAGGAGAGATCACAGAGCTGTACTGGAGGATGATAGAAGAGATCACAGAGCTGTACTGGAGGATGATGGAGGAGAGATCACAGAGCTGTACTGGAGGATGATAGAAGAGATCACAGAGCTGTACTGGAGGATGATAGAAGAGATCACAGAGCTGTACTGGAGGATGATGGAGGAGAGATCACAGAGCTGTACTGGGAGGATGATAGAAGAGATCACAGAGCTGTACTGGAGGATGATGGAGGAGAGATCACAGAGCTGTACTGGAGGATGATAGAAGAGAGATCACAGAGCTGTACTGGAGGATGATGGAAGAGATCACAGAGCTGTACTGGAGGATGATGGAAGAGAGATCACAGAGCTGTAATGGAGGATGATGGAAGAGAGATCACAGAGCTGTACTGGAGGATGATGGAAGAGAGATCACAGAGTTGTACTGGAGGATGATAGAAGAGAGATCACAGAGCTGTACTGGAGGATGATGGAGGAGAGATCACAGAGCTTGGATGCTCTGGAACTTGACTGTTTATTGAAAACTCACTTTATAGTACATTGGGTCAGGTGAGCTAATCAGCCACACTTTCCACCACAAAGACACAGTCCTTGACAGAGTTCCACTCTAAAATACATTTTACAGAATAATGGAAGCATAAAAAAGTCATTTTTAATATTGAAGCTCCTTACCGTCAAAAAACCATTCATCTGAAAATAAGAGGAGAGAAGACAGAGTTAGGTTTGATCTTCCATTGATATAAAAGTCACTTTATACAGAGTAATGAGGATGTGCCATGTGACCTGAGCCCCAGAAACCAATCAGATCTCAGCTCACTGGGGTCACATGATAGATTTTTGTCAATAAGCACTTATGGTGTTCATACTTCTGATGTGTTGTATAATCTGAGGACCATCTCTATATCAGTGGCGGTTGAAATTCTTGATATAGCCGGAGTTTGGAGATCAACATGGGAAGGAGGTGCTTTGCCAGGGGGTTCCGCTCCTCTGGTCAGCCAGGCTGCATGCTCAGATAAGGGTCTGGTATAGAATTTGAGGGACTTTGTGCTTTTATTTCCAGTCACCCGGTCATTTGTTGGTGTGAATGCGAACAATCTAGACATTTCTCAGTGAGAGACTTTCTTTCAGTGGGTGTTGGGCATCATGATTGACACTATTCGCTGGATGTGATGAAAGTGGATGTGCATTGTGGGACTTTTTTTAATTCAAAGGACTTTTCAAGGACTGTGTCTTTGTGGTGGCAAGTGTGGCTGGTTATCTCTGTCCTTTGCTGGACAAACAGCCTGTTCCCCGAGGCCCTCGATCCCTTGACATAGCTCCTTTTCTACTTCTCCCGCTCAGGAGAGGTTTGTGCATGCCTTCCATGAAGAAAAAGCAGTGCATCTCTGCTCAGAAGTTGCTCACCACCTTAGGGTTACTGAGAGCACAGGACCGCTACAATATGCCTCAACATGGTGCTGGGCTTTCTCCCACCAGGGCAGGTACAAGGGGTGGGCAGGAGGGAAGGCTGCCCTGGGCACAATGGTTTATTGTAGGGATGGGGGCACCCTGTGCCACATGTTTCTGCTACAAGGCTGATAACAGTAGTGGACAGCAACATCACTAACCCTAAGGGAAGGGGGGGGCACAGTTTGGCATGTTTGCCCTGGGTGCTAAATGACCTTGTCGCAACGCTGCCTACCACGCAGCCTGCCTCAGATGCTGCAGTGGCTCCGACATCCCAAGACTGAGTACATTACACACCTCACTAAGGAGGACTTAGGCCTCGTACACACGATAGGTTAACCAGAGGACAACGGTCTGATGGACCATTATCATCAGTCAAAACTGATCGTGTGTGGGCCCCATAGGTTATTTATCCATAGGTTAAAAAAAAAGCCAACTTGCTTTAAAGGTAACTGATGGATTCCTAACCGATAGGTCAAAACCGATCGTTAGTAGGCACAACCATCGGTTAAAAATCCATGCATGCTCAGAATCAAGTTGACGCATGCTTGGAAGCATTGAACTTCATTTTTTTCAGCACATCGTTGTGTTTTACATCACCTCGTTCTGACACGATCAGTTTTTTTAACCGATGGTGTGTAGGCGCGACGGACCATCAGTCAGCTTCATCGGTTTACCCTTTGACAACGGTCCTTCAGACCGTTCTCAACGGATGGACTGATCGTGTGTACGAGGCTTTAGATCACAGTCTGGAAGCCAAGTACAATAGGCTAACCACTAAATTTCAACAAGAGCTACACAAGACCACTAATACCTTATCCCAGAAGCTAGCTTCTTTAGGGTCACAGACAGATCTTTTAGAAACCAAACATGAGGAACTGGCATACAATGATCTGGTTAGAGAACACGCGACCCTCTTGGCTGCTTTTGCTCAGATGCAGGCTCAGGTAGAAGACTTAGATAATCGTAACTGACGCAATAACCTAATAATTTGCCTACTGGATATGGTTACTGATCTTTTACCCACCATGCTAAAACACATTGATTGTCAAGGAAGTTCAAGCTTTCACCTGTGATCGCATCCATAGGGCCATATGCCCTGAACCTCCACCAGACAAGTCTCCTTGTGATATTATTTTGTGCATGAAAGCATCTCCTTACTAAGAAAGATATTCTACTATTGGCTAGGAACTCGCAGTCTCTCTTTCAAAAGAAAACACAATCCAAATATTCCCTTATATATCACAAGCCATGCTTGATAGGCACCACAAAATGAAAGAGGTTACTACTGTCCTAGCATCAGCCCAAACCCACAATAGATGGGGATTCCTCTTTGAATTGATTGTTCCGCATAACGGAACAACCTACATAGCTACCTCCTTGCTGGAAGGTTAGGACATTTTCATTAAACTTGGCCTTATGGATGCTGACATTTTTAACCCCTAAAAAGGGTTAAAAGCGCCCGTGTTGTGGCGCTTCCAAATCGCTTTTCAGACTTATTTAAATGGGTAGGGCGTTTTGGGAGCACTAAATACAGTGCTCCCAAACTGCCCCAAAGGGAGGCTCTTTATAGGCACCATTTCTAGCGCTAAAACGCCTGAAAACCGCCACAGTGTGAAAGGGGTGTATCCTTTCCACACTCCATCCAAGAAAAATAAAGATTTGACTTGAGTTCCGCTTGAAGTGACATTTTTGTTACAGAATGGAAGCATAAAAAGACTTTTAATATTGAAGCTCCTTACCGTCAAAAAGCCATTTATCTGAAAATAAGAGAAGACAGAGTTAGGTTTGATCTTCCATTGATATAAATGTCACTTTATACAGAGTAATGAGGATGTACCATGTGACCTGAGCCCAGGCAACCAATCAGATCTCAGCTTACTGGGGTCACATGATAGAAGATATGATTTTCGTCAACGAGGTCCTTATGGTGTTCACACCTCTGATTTGTTGTATAATCCGAGGACCATCTACTGTATATCAGTGGTGGTCAATGTTCTTGATGTAGCTCGAGTTTGGAGATCGACATGGGAAGGAGGTGCTTTGCCAAGGGGGGGGGGGGGGATTCGCTCCTCCCCACCTTCTCTGCTCAGCCAGGCTGCATGCTCAGATAAGGGCCTGGTATAGAATTTGAGGGACTTTGTGCATTTCCAGTCACCCGGTCATTTGTTGGTGGGAATGAGAAGGATCTAGATGTTTCTCACTATTTATCTTTCAGTGGTTGTTGGGCATCATGATTGAGGAGAATAAATCGATCATCACTGGATGATGTGATGGAAGTGGATGTGCATTGTGGGACTGTGACTTTGTGGCGGCAAGCGTGGCTGATTAGCTCTGTCCTTTGCTGGACAAGCAGCCTGTTCCCCGAGGCCATCGATCCCTCAACACAGCTCTTTTTCTGCCCATCCCCCTCAGGAGAGGTTTGTGCATGCCTTCCATGAAGAAAAAGCAGAAGTTGCTCACCACCTTAGGGTTACCGAGAGCACAGGACCGCTACAATACGCCTCAACATGGCTCCGGCCTTCTCCTACCACCAGGGCAGGTACAAGGGGTGGGCAGGAGAGAAGGCTGCCCTGGGCACAATGGTTTATTGTAGGGACAGGGGAAGCTTGTGCCAAATGTTTCCACTACAAGGCTAACAAGAGTAGTGACAGCAACCTCACTGCTAACCCTAACGGGGGGGTGGGGCGCAGGTTGGTATCTTTGCCCTGGGTGCTGGATGACCTTGTCCCGGTGACTTGTCGTTAAGGTTCCCCTATCGAGATGGTTCCTGTAAGGACTGCGCAGGCGCAATCCTTGCCGACGTAAATCTCCGAACCTCGGCCGGCATCCAGGCTCATTCCTCAACATCCCCGTGGATTGGAGGATGTTAAAAAAAAGCCAGGAGGCCGAGCGAGCGTAGCGAGGACGCGAGGCCGACTGGCCGCTTTCCTCAAATTCCACGTCGCCCTGGATGCCGGCCGAGGTTCGGAGATTTCCGTCGGCAAGGATTGCGCAGTCCTTACAGGAACCATCTCGATAGCCAGAACCATATCGTCAGATCACCGGCACTGCCTACCATGAAGCCTGCCTCAGATGCTGCCGTGGCTCCGGGGTCCCAGTTGATGTTCACCTCGCCATATTGTCCGTTTCTCCTACACATGGAAACTGTATGGTGGTATCTGTCATCATCATACGGTTCTGGCTGCACCAAACCTTTCCACTTTTATATGGTCCTTTTATTATTGTTATTATTATATATTTTTTTTGCATAAACATTTTTTAAAAGAAATACAACATAAAGGAAACTTAAATAAAATCCACATACAGTATCTCACAAAAGTAAGTACACCCCTCAGTGACATTTGTGTAAATCTTTTCTTGTATCTTTTCATGTGACAACACTGAAGAAATGACACTTTGTATCTACAATGTTGTGTAGTGAGTGTACGAGGGGGGGGGGGGGGGGGGGGTGTACAGCTTGTATAACAAATAACTCAACACACAGCCATTAATGTCTAAACCGCTGGCCACAAAAGTGAGGACACCCCTAAGTGAAAAATGTCCACATTGGGCCCAAAGTGTCAATATTGTGTGTGTCCGCCATTATTTTCCAGCACTGCCTTAACCCTCTTGGGCATGGAGGTCACCAGAGCGTCACTGGTTGCCACTGGAGTTCTCTTCCCCTTCTCCATGATGACATCACAGAGCTGGTGGATGTTAGAGACCTTGCGCTCCTCCCCCTTCCCCCCCCCCCCCACAGATGATCAATAGGGTTTAGGTCTGGAGACATGCTTGGCCAATCCATCACCTTTACCCTCAGCTTCTTTAGCAAGGCAGTGGTGGTCTTGGAGGTGTGTTTGGGGTGGTTATCATGTTGGAATACTACCCTGCGGTCCGGTCTCTGAAGGGAGGGATCATGCTCTGCTTCAGTATGTCACAGTACATGTTGGCATTCATGGTCCCCTCAATGATCTGTAGCCCCCCAGTGCCGGCAGCACTCATGCAGCCCTAGACCATGACCCTCTCCCCACCATGCCTGACTGTAGGGAAGACACACTTGTCTTTGTCGTCCTCACCTGGTCCCCCCCCCCACACACACACGCCTGACACCATCTGACACCAAATACCTTTATCTTGTCTCATCAGACCACAGGACGTAGTTCCAGTAATTCCTGTCCTTAGTCTGCCTGTCTTCAGCAAACTGTTTGCGGCTCTTTCTTGTGCATCATCTTTAGAAGAGGCTTCCTTCTGGGATGACAGCCATGCAGACCAATTTGATGCAGTGTGCGGCGTATGGTCTGAGCACTGACTGGCTGACCCCTTCCCCACCTCTTCACCCTCTGCAGCAATGCTGGCAGAACTCATACGTCTATTTCCCAAAGACAACCTCTGGATAGGATGCTGATCACGTGACCTCAGCTTCCTCGGAGGACCATGGCGAGGCAGGGGAGGGGAATCCGTCCTGTTATACCTCTGGATGGTCCCGGCCCCCGTGCTGCAGATCAGTTTCAGGGTCTTGGCGATCTTATATCCTCGGCCATCTTTATGTAGAGACACAATTCTTTATATCAGATCCTCAGAGAGTTCTTTGCCATGAGGCGCCATGTTGTCCTTCCAGTGACCAGTATGAGGGAGTGAGAGCGATAACACCAAATTTATCACACCTGAGACCTTGTAACACCAACGAGTCACATGACACCGGGGGAGGAGGGAAAATGGCTAATTGGGGCCCAATTTGGGCATTTTCACTTAGGGGGTGTACTCACTTTTGTTGCCGGCGGTTTAGACATTAATGGCTGTGTGTTGAGTTATTTGTTATACAAGCTGTACACTCCCCCCCCCCCCCTGTCTACACCCACTACACAACATTGTAGATACAAAGTGTAATTTCTTCAGTGTTGTCACATGAAAAGTGACTGAGGGGTGTACTTACTTTTGTGAGATACTGTGTATTTCACATTCATGCAAGTGAAAAATATTTTACATAAGCCAAAAAGAGTTCTCTTATTTTGTCTCCTTTAGAATCCAATCGGACTTTATGTGACATTTCTACAGAATGATAGAAAGATATTCAATAATGAAGCTCCTTACCTCGGGGGACCATGGGCACTGAAAACAAGAGGAGAGAAGACACAGAGTTAGGTTTGATCTTCCATTGAAATTACTTCATGTACCATGTGACCTGAGCCCCAGCCAGGGATGGACTGGCCATTGGGACTACAGGGAGTTTCCCGGTGGGCCGATGGCTCAGTGGGCCGGCTTCAGTGACAATGGACCGCCGCCCCCCCTTGCTCCTCTGTCTCTCACTTCCCGCAGCGCTAACCTGGGGGGTGGGGGGGAACAAAGAAGCAGGGGGAGGACCAGAGGAGCAGGGGGAGGGGACAGAGGAGCAGGGGGAGGACAGAGGAGCATGGGGAGGACAGAGGAGCAGGGGGAGGACAGAGGGGGAGGGGACAGAGGAGCAGGGGGAGGACAGAGGAGCATGGGGAGGACCAGAGGAGCAGGGGGAGGGGACAGAGGAGCATGGGGAGGGGACAGAGGAGCATGGGGAGGGGACAGAGGAGCATGGGGAGGACAGGACAGACAGCTGACTCAACAGCTATGACCTGGGAGTTACTCCCTTCTGCCTAATCTTGTCCCATTAGGTGGGGGGGGCACCGAACTGATTCTTTGCCCCGGGTGAAATAATGTCTAGCTTCCCCACTGGAACTGCCTATAAGAGTACCAGTACCGGCCGTTCTACTCTAAGGCCTCGTACACACGACCGAACATGTCTGCTGAAACTGGTCCGCGGACCAGTTTCAGCAGACATGTTTGGTCGTGTGTAGGGCCGACCGGACAATTTACCGGCCGACCGGACAGGTTACCAGCGGACAAATGTTTCTTAGCATGCTAAGAAACATGTCCGCCGGACATGTCCGATGGTCAGTACGACTCATCGGACATGTCCGCTGGCCCGAGAACCCGCACATCGCGTCGAAGTGATTCGACGTATGCGTGGAAGCATTGAACTTCCGAGTTTGCGCACGTCGCCGCGTCATCGTCACCGCGTATTCTGTCCACGCGGAATTTGGTCTGATGGTGTGTACAGCCATCAGACCAAATGATCCCAGCGGACATGTCCGATGAAAACGGTCCGTGGACCGTTTTCATCGGACATGTTGGGTCGTCTGTACAAGGCCTCATAAAGTAGAACGGCTAGTGGCTAGTGAAGGGGAGAGGGGGCTTGGGTGGCAGGGGGGGTGCGGGAGTTGTCCGGCCGCCATGGGAGAGACCTGTCAAAGTGGGCCAGTCTGGATGAAGTCCAGGGCCAAATTTCTGTCCCAGTCCAGCCCTGGCCCCAGCGACCAATCAGATCTCAGCTCACTGGGGTCACATGACAGGAGAGACAGAGATTGCCCACAATAGGGCAAGGAATAAGCTCAGGTTTTCAGACATTCATTCGAATGCCAAATGCTTTTGGAGTTCACCATGGACTAACATGACAGCTTTCGGTCAGTGGCGGCTGGTGCTCAAAATGTTTGGGGGGGGCGCAAACGAAAAAAAAAAAAAAAACAATTTCAGCCACTGGGCCCATCAAACGCAGCCACTGTGCCATCAATTGTCACCACTGTGCCATGCCATCAAATGCAGTCACTGTGCCATCATTTGTCACCACTGTGCCATGCCATCAAACACAGCCACTGTGCCCCCAATTGTCACCACTGTGCCATGCAACACATCCACTGTGCCATCAATTGTCACCACTGTGCCATGCCATCAAATGCAGTCACTGTGCCATCATTTGTCACCACTGTGCCATCAAACACAGCCACTGTGCCCCCAATTGTCACCACTGTGCCATGCAACACAGCCACTGTGCCATCAATTGCCACCACTGTGCCATGCCATCAAATGCAGTCACTGTGCCATCATTTGTCACCACTGTGCCATGCCATCAAATGCAGTCACTGTGCCATCATTTGTCACCACTGTGCCATGCCATCAAACACAGCCACTGTGCCACCAATTGTCACCACTGTGCCATGCAACACAGCCACTGTTCCATCAATTGTTACCACTGTGCCATGCCATCAAATGCAGTCACTGTGCCATCAATTGTCACCACTGTGCCATGCCATCAAATGCAGTCACTGTGCCATCAATTGTCACCACTGTGCCATGCCATCAAACACAGCCACTGTGCCACCAATTGTCGCCACTGTGCAATGCCATCAAACACAGCCACTGTGCCACCACTGTGCCATGCCATCAAACGCAGTCACTGTGCCATCAATTGTCACCACTGTGCCATCAAACACAGCCACTGTGCCATCAATTGTCACCACTTTGCCATGCAACGCAGCCACTGTGCCATTCCATCAATCGCAGCCACTGTGCCATCAAACACAGTCCCTGTGCCATGCCATCAAAACGCAGCCACTGTGCCATCATTATCACCACTGTGCCATGCCATCAAATGCAGCCACTGTGCCATCAATTGTCACCACTGTGCCATGCAACGCAGCCACTGTGCCATCATCATCATCACCACCACTGTGCCATTCCATCAATCGCAGCCACTGTGCCATCAAACACAGTCACTGTGCCATGCCAAACGCAGCCACTGTGCCATCATTATCACCACTGTGCCATGCCATCAAACACAGCCACTGTGCCCATTGACGCCACTGTGCCCTGTAAAATGCCCCTCCCCCGCCACTGGCTCTGATAGGAACTTCCACACAGCCAACCAGCTGCCGTTATTCAGGTGGCCGGCGCTCACCATCCGGCCATCTGAATAGTTGGCGGCAGCAATAACATAGATTCATGCAATGCATGAAACTATGTTATTGCAATCAGTGGCGGTGCGAAAGCCAGAGGGGGCGGCGCTCTCTATAGACGCACCACCACTGCTTTCGGTTGTCAATGGTTGCGAAGGAAGAAGTGGGTGCTTGTACCCACCCCGTCCTTACCAACCACTGACATCACCTGGCCCATTTATTTACAGGGACAGGAATCCCCAGCTACATAGGCAAATGGACAAGGATTGAAGTGGTGACACCATTGCCTAAATATAGCCACCAGTGGTATTAGAGTTAGGGTCTTCGGGCTTCATGGATGTACCTTTTTTTTTTTTTTACACACTACATACCTAATACTCCTGTCATATATGGGAGATCAGTATCTAGGTTCCCCCTTATTATTAAAGGGGGTCTTCCAAATTCTGATAATCCCCCCTGCCTGCAGACCCCCACAACCACTGGGCCAAGGTTGTGGGGAAGAGGCCCTTGTCCTCATCAACATGCGGACAAGGTGCTTTGCCTAGGGGGTTCCTGGCTAGGTACCCTTCCATGTTGAGGGCATGTGACCCGATATGGTTCAGGGAGAATGCACGCTTGCTGTCATGCTCAAAAAAAGGGTCTGGGGTGAAAGTTTGGGGGGTTATGCAACCTAATATAAAATAGTATATACCAGCCTGCAGGGGCAGCTCTCGGCTCCTGTTCACCTCTACCAATCAGGACAATAGAAGTTTACAGACATTTTCAGCAACCAATTCCATTCAGAGAAGAGCAGGAAGTGGAAGCAGAACGGCGACTCACTGGAGGTGTTGGGTCATGTGATCAGTGCGCTCTGGGGGCGGGTTTAGTGGAGATTTATATGGGGCCTCCTGCTCTCCTTTCTATAGAAAACTCAAACCTGGACGCTCCCATCCCCCCCAGATTACTCCCTGGACAATGATCTCCTCTCCAGGGACACAATGAGAAGGTATTGGAGATCGGAGAATCCTATTGGACGGTATAATGAGGAACACCAAATAGAATTACAGAGGGCGTGTCAGTTATGGAGGAAGCTCCACCCAATGTACATCGAGATATTTCCACCTAAACCTGGAATGTGTAGAAATAGAATAGAAAAGTGTCTACAATACGATACTCACTAAATCCAGTGTTATCGAATGGTCCTGGTCCAGGTCGGCGAAGGCCTGCAAAGAGAAAATCATTTCAAACTCAGTTCATTCTCAGGATTCATCTTTACAAACACAACATTCCTCCCTCACATCATTGGAAAGGTTCAATAAAGACTCAAGTCCATCCAGTTCAACCCGAGTGTTTATGTCACTACCATATACCATATCCCTGTACATTGTGTTCCCTGAGAAATACATCTAAACGCTTTGGAATTTATCTACATTTCCATCCCCCATAGCTGAGATCCTTCATCTCCCACAACGGAAACCCATCATCCCCCTTCTCCATCCTCCATCCCCCACAACCAAGCTCCTCCATCCGCCACAACCAAGCTCCTCCATCCGCCACAACCAAGCTCCTCCAGCCAGCACAACCAAGCTCCTCCAGCCAGCACAACCAAGCTCCTCCAGCCAGCACAACCAAGCTGGATCTCCTCTCCAGGGACAGACAGTGGAGGACATGAGATGGGAGCAATGATCTCCTCTCCAGGGACAGACACCAGTGGAGGACATGAGATGGGAGCAATGATCTCCTCTCCAGGGACAGACACCATAGAGGACATGGGATGGGGGCAATGATCTCCTCTCCAGGGACAGACACCATAGAGGACATGGGATGGGGGCAATGATCTCCTCTCCAGGGACAGACACCAGTGGAGGACATGAGATGGGAGCAATGATCTCCTCTCCAGGGACAGACACCATAGAGGACATGGGATGGGGGCAATGATCTCCTCTCCAGGGACAGACACCATAGAGGACATGGGATGGGTGCAATGATCTCCTCTCCAGGGACAGACACCAGTGGAGGACATGGGATGGGGGCAATGATCTCCTCTCCAGGGACAGACACCAGTGGAGGACATGGGATGGGGGCAATGATCTCCTCTCCAGGGACAGACACCAGTGGAGGACATGGGATGGGAGCAATGATCTCCTCTCCAGGGACAGACACCAGTGGAGGACATGGGATGGGGGCAATGATCTCCTCTCCAGGGACAGACACCAGTGGAGGACATGGGATGGGTGCAATGATCTCCTCTCCAGGGACAGACACCAGTGGAGGACATGGGATGGGTGCAATGATCTCCTCTCCAGGGACAGACACCATAGAGGACATGGGATGGGGGCAATGATCTCCTCTCCAGGGACAGACACCAGTGGAGGACATGAGATGGGAGCAATGATCTCCTCTCCAGGGACAGACACCATAGAGGACATGGGATGGGGGCAATGATCTCCTCTCCAGGGACAGACACCATAGAGGACATGGGATGGGGGCAATGATCTCCTCTCCAGGGACACAATGAGAAGGTATTGGGGATCTGAGAATCCTATTGGATGGTATAATGAGGAACACCAATAGAATTACAGAGGGCGTGTCCGTTATGGAGGAAGCCCCACCCAATGTACATCGAGATATTTCCACCTAAACCTGGAATGTGGAGAAATAGAACAGAAAAGTGTCTACAATACGATACTCACTAAATCCAGTGTTATCGATTGGTCCAGCTCCAGGTCTGCGAAGGCCTGCAAAGAGAAAATCATTTAATTCTCAGGATTCATCTTTACAAACACAACATTCCTCATTGGTAAGGACTCAAGTCTATCCAATTCAACCCGAGTGTTTATGTCACTACCATATACCATATCCCTGTACATTGTGTTCCCTGAGAAATACATCTAAACGCTTTGGAATTTATCTACATTTCCATCCCCCATAACTGAGAACCTTTATCTCCCTCAATGGAAACCCACCATCCCCCGTATCCAAGCTTCTCCATCCTTCATCCTCCACAACCAAGCTCCTCCATCTGCAACAACCAAGCTCCTCCATCTGCAACAACCAAGCTCCTCCAGCCAGCACAACCAAGCTCCTCCATCTGCAACAACCAAGCTCCTCCATCTGCAACAACCAAGCTCCTCCATCTGCAACAACCAAGCTCCTCCAGCCACCACAACCAAGCTCCTCCAGCCACCACAACCAAGCTCCTCCAGCCACCACAACCAAGCTCCTCCAGCCACCACAACCAAGCTCCCTCCAGCCACCACAACCAAGCTCCCTCCAGCCACCACAACCAAGCTCCCTCCAGCCACCACAACCAAGCTCCCTCCAGCCACCACAACCAAGCTCCCTCCAGCCACCACAACCAAGCTCCCTCCAGCCACCACAACCAAGCTCCCTCCAGCCACCACAACCAAGCTCCCTCCAGCCACCACAACCAAGCTCCCTCCAGCCACCACAACCAAGCTCCCTCCAGCCACCACAACCAAGCTCCCTCCAGCCACCACAACCAAGCTCCCTCCAGCCACCACAACCAAGCTCCCTCCAGCCACCACAACCAAGCTCCCTCCAGCCACCACAACCAAGCTCCCTCCAGCCACCACAACCAAGCTCCCTCCAGCCACCACAACCAAGCTCCCTCCAGCCACCACAACCAAGCTCCCTCCAGCCACCACAACCAAGCTCCCTCCAGCCACCACAACCAAGCTCCCTCCAGCCACCACAACCAAGCTCCCTCCAGCCACCACAACCAAGCTCCCTCCAGCCACCACAACCAAGCTCCCTCCAGCCACCACAACCAAGCTCCTCCATCTGCAACAACCAAGCTCCTCCATCTGCAACAACCAAGCTCCTCCATCTGCAACAACCAAGCTCCTCCATCTGCAACAACCAAGCTCCTCCATCTGCAACAACCAAGCTCCTCCATCTGCAACAACCAAGCTCCTCCAGCCACCACAACCAAGCTCCCTCCAGCCACCACAACCAAGCTCCCTCCAGCCACCACAACCAAGCTCCCTCCAGCCACCACAACCAAGCTCCCTCCAGCCACCACAACCAAGCTCCCTCCAGCCACCACAACCAAGCTCCCTCCAGCCACCACAACCAAGCTCCCTCCAGCCACCACAACCAAGCTCCCTCCAGCCACCACAACCAAGCTCCCTCCAGCCACCACAACCAAGCTCCCTCCAGCCACCACAACCAAGCTCCCTCCAGCCACCACAACCAAGCTCCCTCCAGCCACCACAACCAAGCTCCCTCCAGCCACCACAACCAAGCTCCCTCCAGCCACCACAACCAAGCTCCCTCCAGCCACCACAACCAAGCTCCTCCAGCCAGCACAACCAAGCTCCTCCAGCCAGCACAACCAAGCTCCTCCAGCCAGCACAACCAAGCTCCTCCAGCCAGCACAACCAAGCTCGATCTCCTCTCCAGGGACAGACACCATAGAGGACATGGGATGCGTGCAATGAGGAGTCATTAGATATCTGAAATATTATTGGATGGGATGATGAACAGGAGCACAAATGGAACTCCAGAGGTCCAATCAGTAATGAAGAGACCCCGACCCTATATATTACATACCATCTAAATATTTTTTCAATGCATAATCTTCAGAAGAGACGTTCAGGACAGATATGGGAAGACCTGAAAGGAGAAAATTATTTAGAATTCTGTCCACCATTTCTATGTAAAATACACATTTCTCATTTTCACTTTTACATTTTATTGACCTTTAATAATACACATTTCTAATTATAATTATCTGGCCGGTATTTGTAAGAAGGATAAAAGTCAGAATGTGAGTGACAATCAGGACCGTCCTCTCACCCAATAACATCAGAAATACAACTGACCCCAGAGGAATGACCCAGAACCCTTCCAGGGGCAGATCATTCCTCTACAATCTCTGTGATGGAAGGTCACCCCTTCCTCCTGACACCACTCTGCTCAGGGTGACCCAGAACCCTTCCAGGGGCCGATCATTCCTCTACAATCTCTGTGATGGAAGGTCACCCCTTCCTCCTGACACCACTCTGCTCAGGGTGACCCAGAACCCTTCCAGGGGCAGATCTTTTCCATATTCTTCCCTGCAGTTCCTTACTTTTAGGCTATAGAGAGATGTTGGGATTTTTTACAACCAAGCGGGCTGAACAAAATAAATAACCGGATGCCAAATCGGCAGACCTTTTTCTGTTATGCCCCTTCAACAGACTTTTAGCCGATTTCCGTCAAACCGCTGCTGTACACATGGGCCGAATGTAGGCCAGTTTCTATTGAACCAGCCGATACACCCATCCACCCCCCCCCCCCCGATATTCATGTGTATGGGGCTTAAGAATGTGTTACAATACTGAAATGGGGGTACTCACCCTCCGTCTCATTGTCCTCTATGGAGAGAGAGGAGGACACACAATACATGATATCACCCTACAATACTGAAATGGGGGTACTCACCCTCCATCTCATTGTCCTCTATGGAGAGTGAGGAGGACACACAATACATGATATCACCCTACAATACTGAAATGGGGGTACTCACCCTCCGTCTCATTGTCCTCTATGGAGAGTGAGGAGGACACACAATACATGATATCACCCTACAATACTGAAATGGGGGTACTCACCCTCCATCTCATTGTCCTCTATGGAGAGTGAGGAGGACACACACACAATACATGATATCACCCTACAATACTGAAATGGGGGTACTCACCCTCCGTCTCATTGTCCTCTATGGAGAGAGAGGAGGACACACAATACATGATATCACCCTACAATACTGAAATGGGGGTACTCACCCTCCGTCTCATTGTCCTCTATGGAGAGCGAGGAGGGCACACAATACATGATATCACCCTACAATACTGAAATGGGGGTACTCACCCTCCGTCTCATTGTCCTCTATGGAGAGCGAGGTGGACACACACAGAAGGATGAGAGGCAGACGGAGATCCATCTCTGCGCTGTGAAAACGAAGAAGTGATGAAGAGACTTCTCTGTAGATGACGGGTTGGGTCCTTTATCTGAGTTGGAAGAGATGACATTTGGAGATTATCTCAGCACAGATTTGGGGATCTTCGGAAACATGATTTCCATGTATGACAGACAGCAGCTTCAAGCCAACTGAGAAGTGGATGTCAGAGGGTCTCACCAATAATCACATTACAGGGAATACCATAGTACTACAGACATAAGGGCCGAAGCCCAGACTTCCCTGCGGAATAAAAATAAAATAAAAAAGGGAATTGCCAGCAAAAAAAATAGTGAGGAAAAAAAAAAAACAGCATTGGGTCCCTTGGGTCCCCCCCCCCCCCCCCCCACGCCAAAATGTAAAAAAAATGGCGTATTCCTCCCCAAAATCCATACCAGACCCTTATTTGAGCATGCAGCCCGGAAGGTCAGGAAAGGGAAGGAATGAGTGAGCGCCCCCCCCCCTCCTGAACCATATCAGGCAACATGCCCTCAACATGTGGGGGTGGGTGCTTTGGGGCCGGGCTCTGCACCCTCCACCCCAAAGCACCTTGCCTCCATGTTGATGGGTACAAGGGGCTCTTCCTGAAAAACTCTTCTCCGGTGGTTGTCGGGGGCTGCAGGCGGGGGGGGGGTGTTATTGGAATCTGGAAGCCCCCTTCAATAAAAGGTTTGAGCAACGAGTATGTACCCCTACCCATTTACCACAAAAAAAGGAGTGCAGTGTGAAAAAGTATGGGAGACAGTTTTTAATAAAAAATATCTTCTTCCTCTGGTCTTTTTCTTTCTCCTGTCTTTTTTGCCCGGTGTTCTTCTTCCTCTGCCGCCGACCCTCCTCTGATGCTGCGTTCCGCTGATCTGTCCAAGCCGATATCAAGCATGTCTTAGATAATGATAGGGACGTGGCCATTGGGTGACATCACCTGGAGGCCCCACGCCCTTGTGATGTCACAAACCCATCAATCCCCCAGTCGGTGACGTCACAAGGGGTAGGTCTCTGGAAGATGCCAGCCGATGGCCGCCACCCCCCCCCCCCATCGTTATCCAAGACATGCTTGACATCGCCGCAGACTAGATCAGCGGGACACAGCATCGAAGGAGGTTTGGCGGCAGAGGAAGAAGAACACCGGACAAAGAAGACAGAAGAAAGAAGAGTGAAAGAAGAAGCGGGAGAAGATGGAGGTAAAGATTTGTCAAAAACTGTGTACTGTATATTTTCACACTGCACAACTTTTTTGGGGTGAAAGGGTAGGGGTACAATGTACCCGATACTCATTCACATGGGGTGGGAGGCCAGGATCTGGGGGCCCCCCCTTGTTAAAGGAGGCTTCGAGATTCCAATAAGCCCCCCACCCACAGACCCTGACAACCACTATAATAATAATAATAATAAGAGGCCTTGCCCCCATCAACATGGCACAAAGCACCCACCCCCCCATGTTGAGGACATGTTGACTGGTAAAGTCTATTGAACACAAACATGAAAAATCTAAAGTGCTAATTTTAAAGGCTAATATGCAAGTTATTGTCATAAAAAGTGTTTGGGGACCCGGGTCCTGCCCCAGGGCAGTGTTTGGGGACCCGGGTCCTGTCCCAGGGGACATGTATCAATGCAAAAAAAAACATTTTAAAACTGCTTTTTTTTCGGGAGCAGTGATTTTAATAATGCTTAAAGTAAAACAAAGTAAAACAATAAAACTGAAATATTCCTTTAAATTTCACCTGGGGGGTGTGTATCGTAAGCTAGTAAAGTAGCGCATGTTTCCCGTGACGCGTCTGAGGGGGGTGGGATCACCCGTGACACCATGGGGAAACCGCCGGAAACCCTTGTTGCGTCAGAGGGGGGTGGGGTCACCCCTCCAATTCCCCCTTACCAATTCACATGGGGGGGTGGGATCTGGGGGTCCCCTTCGTTAAAGGGGGCTTCCAGATTCCGATAAGCTCCCCGCCCGCAGACCCCCACAACCAACAGGCAAGGGTTGTGGGGATGAGGCCCTTGTCCCCATCAACATGGGGACATCCTCCCCATGTTGAGGGCATGTGGCCTGGTACGGTTCAGGAGAGGGGGCGCTCTCTCATCCAATAAGAGTCTGGTATAGATTTAGGGGGGAACCCCCACACTTTTTTTTTGGTGTGGGGTTCCCCTTAAAATTCATACCAGACCTGAAGGATCTGGTATGGATTTTGAGGGGGACCCCTACGCCATTTTTTTTATATTTGGCGCAGGGTTCCCCTTAATATCCATACCAGACCTGAAGAGCCTGGTAATGGAATTTGGGGGGACCCCAGGCACTTTTAGTGAATGGGTAGATGTACCCCCTACTTATTCACATGATGGGGGGTGGAATCTGGGGGCTCCCTTGTTAAAGGGGGCTTACAGATACTTATAAACCCCCCGCCCGCAGACCCAGACAACCCCCAGGCAAGGGTTGTCGGGAAGAGGCCCTTGCCCCCATCAGTATGGGCGCAAGGTGCTTTGGGGCAGGGGGGCAGGACGAACCCCCCCATGTTGAAGGCATTCAGCCTGGTATGGTTCAGAAGGGGGGGAGTACTCGCTCATCCCCTCCCTTTACTGACCTGCATGCTCAGATAAGGGTCTGGTATGGATTTTGGGGGGAACCCCACACCATTTTTTTTCACAATTTTGGCATGGGGTCCCCTCCCAATCCATACTAGACCCAATGGCCTGGTATGGACCTGGGGGGCGGACCCCACGCTGTTTTTTTTCTTGATTTGAGCCGGCAATTTATTAAATTTTTTTTACATTCAGCGGGAAGCCAACTGACACACAGCCTCCCAGCCCCCTCTTTAGCAACCAGCTATATACAGTGTAAAAAAAAAAATGCAAAACGCAAATTTTGGCAAAATCACATGTCCAAAAACGCAGCAAGCGCCACAAAAGGCACTGCGGAAACACTCAAAAGCAACATGCATAGATGCGAATCAAACCTTAAGAATCGGGACTTCTGCTGGTAGGAAGGAAGCGCATCAGTAAGGCTCTATTCACACTAATGCATTTTTCATGCATTTTGCATTTTACAGAAATGCAGGGACATTTTTTAACATGGGTTCCTATGGAACGCGTTCACATCAATGCATTTTTGTGCCTCTACGTTTTTCTGGAAAGGGTCAGAGACTTTTTTTCCCCGCAAAATTCAGCGTTTTGCATGTAATAGACTTCAATGGACCCGCATCCAAAATGCAAGTATCGCGTTTTTTTACTGCGATTTGCGTTTTTTTTTACACTCTATATAGCTGGTTGCTAAGGAGGGGGCCCGGGAAGCCGGCCACCACGTCCTTAACAACCGGATGAGTCACTAGCTGTCAGCAGTCTTCCCTCTGAATTTAAAAAAACAGCGTGGGCTCCCCCCAGGCCCTTGGGTCTAGTATGGATTCAGAGGGGACACCCCATGCCAAAATTATAAAAAGAAAATGGCATTGGGTCCCCCCCCCAAAATCCATACCAGACCCTTATCCGAGCATGCAGGTCAGGAAGGGGACGAGCGAGCGCACCCCCCTCCTGAACCATACCAGGCCACATGCCCTCAACATGGGGGATGGGTGCTTTGGGGGAAGGCAAGTAGGAAGGGTCACAAGTGTGTGTTGTGTCTCTCTGATGCTGAGGACCTTTCCTAGCCTGGTGTCGGGATAAACATAACAGATTAGAAGAGCATGTTTTCCTCGGCTCCCGTCCCCCTATCTCTGACTATCCAGAAAGTACTCACTGTGACTCAGAGGAGCTGAGGGGTCTTGTTAGCTTCTCCTTCCTCCTCCATTGAACTGCTGAAGTCAAAATCTGGAGGGACTGGAGCTTGGACACAACATAATTGGCTACGATTTAGCAAGTGAATGTCCAGATCCCTCCCTATGCTGGCCGAGCTCTGGAAGGACTGGATTGACCACTAAGCAACCTTTTCACACCTTTGTTATCTCCTGCCTGGCCTATTGTAATTCCCTCCTCATTGTACTACCTCTCCCCAGGCTCCTCCCCCTTCCACCTTTCATCAATGCTGCTGCCACAATCATCCACCTTACCGACCACAAGACACGTGCCGTTCATTTCCGTCCCAATACAAATTCCGACACATGTTTTGGTTATGAAATTGTTACGAATAGTAACAAATTTAGTTGAAATTCGTTAAAATTTGCCGAGTTTATTCGTTTTCTAACGATTTCCAAATTTTCAGAGCGATTAGAATTTGGATCGGTCGAAAAACGATCGACCGATTCTGATTCTGTGTAAAGACCAGCTGGTCGTTAAGCAGCGAGCTGAGAAGACGGCCGCCGCGTCCTTAACAACCGAAGACTTATCAGCGGTCAGCTGGCTTCCCCCACTGACAGCTGAAACAAAGCAATGGTGACAATAAATTCAGAAAAAAAATGGTGCGGCCCTCCGGGTCTGGTATGGATTCTAAGGGGAGCCCCACACCAAAATAAAAATAAAAAACAGCGTAGGGGTCCCCCCAAAATCCATACCAGACCCTTATCATGCAGCCCAGCAGGTCAGAACAGGGGGGGGGGATGAGCGAGTGCCCCCCTCCTGAACAATACCAAGCCTGCAGACCCCCACACCCACCAGACAGGTTTGTGGGGATGAGGCCCTTGTGGGGGGTGGGTGCTCCCCGGGCAAGGTCCCCAAAGCACGTTGTCCAGGAAGGAATTTTTTCCCCCTGCTGGAGCAAATTGGATCATGCTCTGCTGGGGTTTTTTGCCTTCCTCTTCCTTTTTTTTAACCGGTTAAGCCCCGGGCCATTATGCAGGTTAAGGACCAGGCCCCTTTTTGCGATTCGGCACTGCGTCGCTTTAACTGACAATTGCGCGGTTGTGCGACGTGGCTCCCAAACACAACTGACGTCCTTTTTTTCCCACAAATAGAGATTTCTTTTGGTGGTATTTGATCACCTCTGCAATATAGTTAACTTTTTGCGCTATAAACATCCCCAAAAAAATGTATAAAAAAAAAACATTTTTTTCCTCGGTTTAGGCCGATACGTATTCTTCTACCTATTTTTCATAAAAAAATCGCAATAAGCGTTTATCGATTGGTTTGTGCAAAAGTTATACAAAATAGGGGGTATTTGTATGGCAGTTTTATTAATATTTTTTTTTTACTAGGAATGGCGGCGATCAGCGATTTTTTTTTCGGTACTGCGACATCATGGCGGACACTTCGGACACTTTTGACACATTTTTGGGACCATTGGCATTTTTATAGCGATCAGTGCGGGGAAGGGGTTAAGTATGTTCCCTGGGAGTGTCCTAACTGAAGGGGGTGGACTCACTAGGGGAAATGACTGATCACTGGCAGGGCCGCCATCAGGGGGGTACAGGCAGTACACCTGTAATGGGCCCGGAGGTGCCCAGGGTCCCGCATGGCAACCCCCTTTAAAAAAAATTAAAAAGATTTTTTATTTTTTATTTTTTTTAGGGGTCCGGAGGTCCCCAGGGGCCCGGATGGAAATGGCAGTTTTATTATTTATTTTATTTTATTTATTTTATTTTTTAGAAAAAAAATATATATTTTTATTTTATTTTTTATTAAAGGGACAATTTTTTACTTTTATTTTTTTAGGGGTCAGGTCCCCAGGGACCCGGAGATCCCCAGGGCCCCAGATGACAACCCCCCTTTTTTATAAAAATATATATTTTTTTTATATATATATTTTTATTTCTTTTATTTTTATATATATATATATATATATATATATATATATATATATATATATATATATATATATATATATAATATATTATTATTAAAAGGCCCAGGATGGAAACGCCCCTTTTTTCTGTAACGAGCGATCGCGCATAGCTACGGGCTCTCGCGCAGGGGAGCCGCCCTGCCGCCGTGAAAATGACGGCGGCTGGTCAGCAAGTAGTTAACCTCCTTACTACCGGCCGCCGTCAATTGATGGCGGCACGATAGCTCTCTTGTTCTGAGAGGACGCCATATGACGTCCTCGTCTTTCAGAGCCACTAGGGGCCGCGTTACTGGGAACCCGATGCCCGTGCCCGGCGGCCGCGATGGCCGCGGGGCACCTGCGATTGCCCAGTAACTACAAATTCGGACACATGTTTTGGTTATGAAAATGTTACGAATAGTAACAACTGTAGTTGAAATTCGTTAAAATTTGTCGAGTTTATTCGTTTTCTAACGATTTCCAAATTTTCAGAGCGATTAGAATTTGGATCGGTCGAAAAATGATCTGCCGATTCTAATTCTGTGTAAAGACCAGCTGGTTGTTAACCTCCTCACTACCGGCCACCGTCAATTGATGGCGGCACGATAGCTTTCTTGTTCTGGAGAGGACGTCATATGACGTCCTTGGGCCAGATTCAAGAAGCAATTGCGCCATAGGTTACACAGCGCAATTGCTTACTTGCTCCGGCGTAGCGAGTGCTCCTGATTCAGGAACATCGCTACGCGGACTGCAGCCAAAAATCTGCGTGGCAAAAGGCTCTTATGCCACGTAGATTTTAGGCTGCATTCTTGCGATGGCCGCTAGGGGGCGCTCCCATTGTGATCTGCGTATAGTATGCAAATTGCATACTAACACCGATTCACAACGTTGCGCGAGCCCTGCGTACGCAAATTACGTAGTTTGCGTACGTCGGGTTTCGCGTAAGGTTACACATCCTAATAGCAGGCGCAGCCAATGCTATAGGATACCCACGTTCCCGCGTCGCGATATTTAAAATCTACGTCGTTTGCGTAAGTGAATCGTGAATGGCGCTGGACGCCATTCACGTTCACTTTGAAGCAAATGACGTCCTTGCAACGTCATTTGCCGCAATGCACGTCGGGAAAGTTTCCCGACGGAGCATGCGCTCTACGCTCGGCGCGCCTAACTTAAATGATTCCCGCCCCCGGCGGGATCATTTACATTGCGCGCGCTTACGCCGGGCAATTTTGCCGGCGCGCCCTCGCAATTTACGGAGCTACTGCTCCGTGAATCGAGGGCAGCGCAAAATATTTGCGGGGGCGCAGGGCAAAATCGTTGCCCTGTGCCTCCGCAAATAAAGCGCAAATGTACCTGAATCTGGGCCCTTGTCTTTCAGAGCCACTAGGGGCCGCGATCAGGGCTGGACTGGGACAAAAATTTGGCCCTGGACTTTTTCCAGACTGGCCCACTTTGACATGTCTCTCCCATGGCTGCCGGACAACACCGGCACCCCCCCCCCCCCCCCCCCGCCCGGCCACCCAAGCCCCCTCTCCCCCTTCACTAGCCGTTCTACTTTATTAGAGTAGAACGGCTGGTACTGGTATTCTTATAGGCAGTACCAGTGGGGAAGCTAGACATTATTTTACCCGGGGCAAAGAACCAGTTCGGTGCTCCCCCTTATGGGACAAGATTAGGCAGAAGTGAGAAACTCCCAGGCCATAGCTGTTGAGGGAGCTGTCTGTCCCCTCCCCCATGCTCCTCTGTTGTTGTCCCTGCTCCTCTGGTCCTCCCCCTGCTTCTCTGTTCCCCCCAGGTGAGCGCTGCGAGGAGGGAGAGGAGGTGAGCGCTGCGAGGAGGGAGAGGAGGTGAGCGCTGCGGGAAGGGAGAGAAAGAAGAGTGGAGGGGGGCGGCGGTCTGCTGTCACTGAAGCCGGCCCACTGAGCCATCAGCCCACCGGGAAACTCCCTGTAGTCCCAATGGCCAGTCCATCCCTGGCCGCGATACTGGGAACCCGATGCGCGTGCCCGGCGGCCACGATGGCCCAGTAACTGAGCAGGACCGTGGATCTGTGTGTAATGATGGGGTGTGAACACAGAGCTCCACGTCCTGTCAGGGAGATGAGACCGATGAATGTGTCCCTTGTACATAGGGACACCGCATCGATCTCCTCCCCCAGTCAGTCCCCTCCCCCCACACAGTTAGAAACACTATGCAGGGAACACATTTAACCCCTAGTGGTTAACCCCTTCCCTGCCAGTCACATTTATACAGTAATCAATGCATATTTATTGCACTGATCGCTGTATAAATGTGAATGGTCCCAAAAATGTGTCAAAAGTGCCCGATGTGTCCGCTATAATGTCGCAGTCCCAATAAAAATCGCAGATCGCCGCCATTACTAGTAAAAAAAAAAAATATATAATTACCTCCCCTATTTTGTTTTGCGCATACCAGTCACGATACGCTTATTGCGATTTTTTTTTTACCATAAAATATTTAGAATACGTATCGGCCTAAACTGAGAAAAAAATAGTTTTTTTTAAAAAAAATTGGATATTTATTATAGAAAAAGTAAAAAATATTGGGCCAGATTCAGAAAGATCAGCGGATCTTTCTGCTGGCGTAACATATCACAAAGCACTTGCCTGCAAAGTTGCGGCGGCGTAAATCCCCCGGCGGAATTAAAATTTCGGCGGGTAGGGGGCGTGTATCATTTAAATGATGCGCGTCCCCACGCCGAACGAACTGCGCATGCGCCGTCCGTGGAATTTCCCAGTGTGCATTGCTCCAAATGACGTCGCAAGGACGTCATTGGTTTCGACATGAACGTAAATTACCGTATTTATCGGCGTATACCGCGCACTTTTTTGCCCTGAAAATCAGGGCAAAATCGTGGGTGCGCGATATATGCCGATCCCCGCTTTCCCGCGCCAAATTTGAATACTGCGCCGGCATATACCGAGCGCAGTACACTCGTGTATAGTCGGGCAGGCTCGGCTCCTCTCGCGCTCACTTCCTGGACGTACAGGACGTGAGCGCGAGAGTAGCCGAGCCTGCCCGACTATACACGAGTGTACTGCGCTCGGTATATGCCGGCGCAGTATTCAAACTCGGCGCGGGAAAGCGGGGATCGAGTGGGGAGGACGCTGCAGAAGGACGCCAGACCCGACGAAGAGGACACCCGAAGCCGCAGACGGACGCCGGACCCGACGAGGCCGCCGATGGACGCCGCGCAAGACACCAAAAGTGTAAGAACAAAAATCTTTTTTTCCACAGGAATGCGGGTCCACTTTAGAGGTGCCCGCTATACGCCGGAGCGCGCAATACCCCGATAAATACGGTACGTCCAGCCCCATTCAGGGACGAGTTACGCAAACGACGTAAAATTTTCAAATTGCGACGCGGGGGAGCGACGGCCATACTTAACATTGGCTACGCCACCTAGGGGGCATGTTTATCTTTACGCGGCGTATACCTCTTACGGAAACGTTGTCTTTACTGCTGCGGGCAAGCGTACGTTCGTGAATCGGCGTATCTTCTCATTTGCATATTCTACGCCGAACTCAGCGGAAGCGCCACCTAGCGGCCAGCGTAAATATTGCACCCTAAGATACGACAGCGCAGGCCGTCGTATCTTAGGCAGGTTTAAGTGTATCTCAGTTTGGGAATACACTTAAACATACGACGGGCTTAGATTCCGAGTTACGTCGGCGTATCTACTGATACGCCGGCGTAACTCTTTGTGAATCCGGCCCATTGTGTTTTTTTTTTCACAAATTGTCGCTCTATTTTTGTTTATAGCACAAAAAAATTAAAACCGCAGAGGTGATCAAATACCACCAAAATAAATCTCTATTTGTGCGGAAAAAAAGGACGTTACTTTTGTTTGGGAGCCACGTCGCACGACCGTGCAATTGTCAGTTAAAGCGGCGCAGTGCCGTAAGCTGAAATTTCGCCTGGGCAGGAAGGGGGTATACGTGCCCAGTAAGCAAGTGGTTAAGCAGTGAGCTGAGAAGACGGCCGCCGCGTCCTTAACAACCGAAGACTTATCAGCAGTCAGCTGGCTTCCCCCACTCACAGCTGAAACAAAACAATGGCAATAAATTCAGGAAAAAAAATGGCGCGGCCCTCCGGGTCTGGTATGGATTCTAAGGGGAGCCCCACACCAAAAAAAAAAAAAAAAACGTGGGGTCCCCCCAAAATTAATACCAGACCCTTATCAGAGCATGCAGCCCAGCAGGTCAGAACAGGGGGGGGGGGGGGGGGTGAGCGAGTGCCCCCCTCCTGAACAATACCAAGCCTGCAGACCCCCACAGCCACCAGACAGGTTTGTGGGGATGAGGCCCTTGTGGGGGGTGGGTGCTCCCCGGACAAGGTCCCCAAAGCACCTTGTCCAGGAAGGAATTTTCCCCCTGCTGGAGCAAATTGGATCATGCTCTGCTGGGGTTTTTTGTCTTCCTCTTCCTTTTTTTTAACCGGTTAAGACCCGCACCATTATGCAGGTTAAGGACCTGGCCCCTTTTTGCGATTCGGCACTGCGTCACTTTAACCACTTAAGTCCCGGACCATTATGCAGCTAAATGCCCAGGCCAGGTTTTGCGATTCGGCACTGCGTCGCTTTAACTGACAATTGCGCGGTCGTGCGATGTGGCTCCCAAACAAAATTGGCGTCCTTTTTTCCCCACAAATAGAGCTTTCTTTTGGTGGTATTTGATCACCTCTGCAGTTTTTATTATTTTTATTATAAACAAAAATAGAGCGACAATTTTGAAAAAAAAATATATTTTTTCCTTTTTTCTATAATAAATATCCCCCAAAAAATATATAAAAAAACTTTTTTCCTCAGTTTAGTCCGATACGTATTCTTCCACCTATTTTTGGTAAAAAAAAACGCAATAAACGTTTATTGATCGTTTTGAGCAAAATTTATAGCGTTTACAAAATAGGGGATAGTTTTATGGCATTTTTATTAATATTTTTTTTTTATTAGTAATGGCGGCGATTTTTTTCGGTACTGCAACATTATGGCGGACACATTGGACACTTTTGACACATTTTTGGGACCATTGTCATTTTCACAGCAAAAAATGCTATAAAAATGCACTGATTACTGTGAAAACAACACTGGCATTGAAGGGGTTAACCACTAGGTGGCGCTAAAGGGGTTAAGTGTGGCCTATTGTGTTTTTTTTACTGTAGGGGGCGGGGCTGGACGTGTGACGTCACTGATCGTCGTTCCCTATGACAGAGAACAGACGATCAGTGACAAGCCACAGAGAAGAACGGGGAAAGGTTTGTTCACACACAGCCAGGGCCGTCTTTACCGCAGGGCAAATGGGGCAGGTGCCCTGGGCCCTGTCACTGTTGTGGGCCCAAAGCAACCCCCTTTGAAAAATTTTTTTTTTTTTTTAGGGGTTCGTAGGCCCCCAGGGCCCCAGATGGCAACCCCCCCTTTTGTTTATTTATTTTTAAATAAAAAAAAATATATTTTTTTTAATATATTTTTATTTTATTTTTTATTAAAGGGCCAATTGTTTTTTTTAGAGGTCTGGGGGTCCCCAGGGGCCCGTAGTTCCCCAGGGCCCCGGATGACAACCCCCCTTTTTTTATAAAAAAAATATTTACATATATATATATATATATATATATATATATATATATATTATATAAATGTTATTATTAGTATTATTATTAAAGGACCCAGAGGTCCCCAGGGCCCCGGATGGCAACCCCCTTTTTTTTATAAAAAACATTTTTTTTTTATATTATTTTATTTCTTTTTTTTCTTTTTATATATATATATATATATATATATATATATATATATATATATATATATATTTTTTTTTTTATTAAAGGGCTCAGAGGTTCCCAGGGCCCCATGTGGCAAACACCCTTTATTTTTTTTATAAATGTTTATTTTTTTATTTTTGTTTATATATATATATATATATATATATATATATATATATATATATATATATATATATTATTAAAGGGCCCAGAGGTCCCCAGGGCCCTGGATGGCAAACCCCCTTTTTTTTTATAAATGTTTCTTTTTTATATATTTTTTTATTTTTTATTAAAGGGCCCAGAGGTCCCGGATGGCAACCCCCTTGTTTTGGTAATTTATTTTTATTAAAAAAAAATTATTAAAGGGCCCAGAGGTCCCCAGGGCCCCAGATGGCAACCCCCTTTTTAAAATATATTTTTTATATATATTTTTTATTTCTTTTTTCTTTTTATTAAAGGGCCCAGATGATGGCTACACCCCTTTTTTTTATATATATTTTTCTTTATTTCTGTTTTTGTAAAGGGCCCCCCGCTTCTAAATTCGCGGCAGCCCCCCCCCCCCCTGCTTCTCAATTTCAGGCGGCAGCACCCCCCATCCCGGTTCTCTGCTCCAGGGAGCCCATGCCTGAAGCTGTGTAAGTGGCCCCATAATTCCTGATGGCGGCCCTGCCGCCCGTTAAGCCCCTGTGCTGCCCACAAATCAGGCTGAAAATCATCAGCGGCACGCAGCCAGTGACAGTACTGCTTCCCTTCCCAGTGTTTTAAAATGTACAGCACCCCTGGCTTCCCTTTAGACGCGCACTTCTCCCTTCCTGCCACTGGGTGCTGCTTGTATATAAAAGTGAATTAGAATGTGATTTTATAACATCCCCAGTTTGCTCTTCCCGAGGCTGACTTCTTCATGTCCTGCTCCTCAAGGTATGTCACTGTTTGCTAATCTATATTGTAAATAGAAGTTTTCTGGAGAGTGTGCCCAAAGTCTTTATAATATTTGATGATTCACTGCAGGTCTGGTCAGTGTTTTAAAAAGTTCCTCTATTTTACACATGGCATGGCATGGGGTCACAGCACCATCTGTCCATTCTGCTTTAGCACCATGAGACCCCATGCCATGCCATGTGTAAAATAGAGGAACTCTTTAAATCACAGACCAGACCTGCAGTCCAGGCTGAGTAAGGCCTCAGAGCACATGGCATTACTGTCTGTATTTAACTGCTTGATGGGCTTATTTTGGGCCTGGCTGGTTCACATGTATGTGTTTTGGAGGCCCACATTTGCGCAGGCACAGCAGCCCATTCATTTGAATGGGCCGCCATGCCTGCGTTTCCTGCCAAGAAAAGTGCATGCCTCATGTAATAGGCTGCGCACACGGCACGTCTATGCCCATCAAGCACTGAAATACAGCACTGTCTGTCCATTCTGCTGTGACTTATCTGCAGTTCCCGCACTGTCAAACTTGCTGCATTTTTAGATGTTTAGGTCACGCTTTTAAAAACACAGTGCGTTTGTGTGTGCAAGAACTGCAGGTAAGTAGCATGGTGCAAGAACTGCAGGTAAGTAGCATGGTGCAAGAACTGCAGGTAAGTAGCATGGTGCAAAAGCAGAATGGATTTCAAGGCAACTGTATTTTTAAAATGCTGAATGCACCTTTTTTCTGCAGGAAACAAAGGCATGGCAGCCCGTTCAAATCAATGGGCTGCTGTACCTGCACAAATGAGGACCGCCAAAACATACATGTGAACCAGCCAGGCCCAAAATAAGCTGGAGGGGGGCCCAAAAATAATGTTTGCCCGGGGCCCAAACCATATTAAAGACGGCCCTGGATGGAGATCCATCTCTGCGCAGTGTACAGACGAGATGAAGAGACGTCTCTCTTTGGATGACAAGGTGGGTCCTTCATCTCAGACGGAGGAAATGACAATTAGAGATTTATTCTCAGGACAGATTTATTGTTTGCTTGAAATTCTTAGTAAAACTAGATATTGACCTCGGACGTTCTACACGCCAAAAATAACTTCACTGAAGTAAACAAGACGTGTGTACGCCATTTCCTTCTGTCCCTCTGCAGCTTCCACAGAGAAACCCCCCCCCCCCGGGAGAAACAAAAAGAAGATGTGCCCCCCGGAAAAGACGCCAAGGGTGGACCGTGCCGCGCACAAAATGGTTTATTGGTACAAATTTAGGCAATCACATGATATCAGACACTCAAATACCCTTCACCATCCCCCAAATATATTATTCACACAACGTTGTCTAAGTTACAACTGAATTGCGTTACAAAGTGCGTGCGAAGATCCTCTCGCTGGGTGACCAGCTGGAAGTGAATCCAGTTGGCTATGGACGTGGCTCAGCCAATTGGACTGATCAGATCCGATTGAGGATGTATGGCAGAGTCTGGTGAAATTGGCTGGTGGGGCTCATCTGGGAATGATAATCAGCTTGGAATTTACAGATTTTAGCCCGGATTCAGATACGAGTTCCGACGGCGTATCTCCGGATACGGAGGGTGAGTACCCCCATTTCAGTATTGTAGGGTGATATCATGTATTGTGTCCTCCTCACTCTCCATAGAGGAAAATAAGATGAAGGGTGAGTACCCCCATTTCAGTATTGTAGGGTGATATCATGTATTGTGTGTCCTCCTCACTCTCCATAGAGGACAATGAGACGGAGGGTGAGTACCCCCATTTCAGTATTGTAGGGTGATATCATGTATTGTGTGTGTCCTCCTCACTCTCCATAGAGGACAATGAGACGGAGGGTGAGTACCCCCATTTCAGTATTGTAGGGTGATATCATGTATTGTGTGTCCTCCTCACTCTCCATAGAGGACAATGAGACGGAGGGTGAGTACCCCCATTTCAGTATTGTAGGGTGATATCATGTATTGTGTGTCCTCCTCACTCTCCATAGAGGACAATGAGACGGAGGGTGAGTACCCCCATTTCAGTATTGTAGGGTGATATCATGTATTGTGTGTCCTCCTCACTCTCCATAGAGGACAATGAGACGGAGGGTGAGTACCCCCATTTCAGTATTGTAGGGTGATATCATGTATTGTGTGTGTCCTCCTCTCTCTCTCCATAGAGGACAATGAGACGGAGGGTGAGTACCCCCATTTCAGTATTGTAGGGTGATATCATGTATTGTGTGTCCTCCTCACTCTCCATAGAGGACAATGAGACGGAGGGTGAGTACCCCCATTTCAGTATTGTAGGGTGATATCATGTATTGTGTGTGTCCTCCTCACTCTCCATAGAGGACAATGAGACGGAGGGTGAGTACCCCCATTTCAGTATTGTAGGGTGATATCATGTATTGTGTGTCCTCCTCACTCTCCATAGAGGACAATGAGACGGAGGGTGAGTACCCCCATTTCAGTATTGTAGGGTGATATCATGTATTGTGTGTCCTCCTCACTCTCCATAGAGGACAATGAGACGGAGGGTGAGTACCCCCATTTCAGTATTGTAGGGTGATATCATGTATTGTGTGTCCTCCTCACTCTCCATAGAGGACAATGAGACGGAGGGTGAGTACCCCCATTTCAGTATTGTAGGGTGATATCATGTATTGTGTGTGTCCTCCTCTCTCTCTCCATAGAGGACAATGAGACGGAGGGTGAGTACCCCCATTTCAGTATTGTAGGGTGATATCATGTATTGTGTGTGTCCTCCTCTCTCTCTCCATAGAGGACAATGAGATGGAGGGTGAGTACCCCCATTTCAGTATTGTAGGGTGATATCATGTATTGTGTGTGTCCTCCTCTCTCTCTCCATAGAGGACAATGAGACGGAGGGTGAGTACCCCCATTTCAGTATTGTAGGGTGATATCATGTATTGTGTGTGTCCTCCTCGCTCTCCATAGAGGACAATGAGACGGAGGGTGAGTACCCCCATTTCAGTATTGTAGGGTGATATCATGTATTGTGTGTCCACCTCACTCTCCATAGAGGACAATGAGACGGAGGGTGAGTACCCCCATTTCAGTATTGTAGGGTGATATCATGTATTGTGTGTGTCCTCCTCGCTCTCCATAGAGGACAATGAGACGGAGGGTGAGTACCCCCATTTCAGTATTGTAGGGTGATATCATGTATTGTGTGTGTCCTCCTCACTCTCCATAGAGGACAATGAGATGGAGGGTGAGTACCCCCATTTCAGTATTGTAGGGTGATATCATGTATTGTGTGTCCTCCTCACTCTCCATAGAGGACAATGAGACGGAGGGTGAGTACCCCCATTTCAGTATTGTAGGGTGATATCATGTATTGTGTGTCCTCCTCACTCTCCATAGAGGACAATGAGACAGAGGGTGAGTACCCCCATTTCAGTATTGTAGGGTGATATCATGTATTGTGTGTCCTCCTCACTCTCCATAGAGGACAATGAGACGGAGGGTGAGTACCCCCATTTCAGTATTGTAGGGTGATATCATGTATTGTGTGTCCTCCTCACTCTCCATAGAGGACAATGAGACAAAGGGTGAGTACCCCCATTTCAGTATTGTAGGGTGATATCATGTATTGTGTGTGTCCTCCTCACTCTCCATAGAGGACAATGAGATGGAGGGTGAGTACCCCAATTTCAGTATTGTAGGATGATATCATGTATTGTGTGTCCTCCTCACTCTCCATAGAGGACAATGAGACGGAGGGTGAGTACCCCCATTTCAGTATTGTAGGGTGATATCATGTATTGTGTGTCCTCCTCACTCTCCATAGAGGACAATGAGACGGAGGGTGAGTACCCCCATTTCAGTATTGTAGGGTGATATCATGTATTGTGTGTCCTCCTCACTCTCCATAGAGGACAATGAGATGGAGGGTGAGTACCCCCATTTCAGTATTGTAGGGTGATATCATGTATTGTGTGTGTCCTCCTCTCTCTCTCCATAGAGGACAATGAGATGGAGGGTGAGTACCCCCATTTCAGTATTGTAGGGTGATATCATGTATTGTGTGTCCTCCTCACTCTCCATAGAGGACAATGAGACGGAGGGTGAGTACCCCCATTTCAGTATTGTAGGGTGATATCATGTATTGTGTGTGTCCTCCTCTCTCTCTCCATAGAGGACAATGAGACGTAGGGTGAGTACCCCCATTTCAGTATTGTAGGGTGATATCATGTATTGTGTGTCCACCTCACTCTCCATAGAGGACAATGAGACGGAGGGTGAGTACCCCCATTTCAGTATTGTAGGGTGATATCATGTATTGTGTGTGTCCTTCTCACTCTCCATAGAGGACAATGAGACGGAGGGTGAGTACCCCCATTTCAGTATTGTAGGGTGATATCATGTATTGTGTGTGTCCTCCTCACTTTCCATAGAGGACAATGAGACGGAGGGTGAGTACCCCCATTTCAGTATTGTAGGGTGATATCATGTATTGTGTCCTCCTCACTCTCCATGGAGGACAATGAGATGGAGGGTGAGTACCCCCATTTCAGTATTGTAGGGTGATATCCTGTATTGTGTGTCCTCCTCACTCTCCATAGAGGACAATGAGATGGAGGGTGAGTACCCCCATTTCAGTATTGTAGGGTGATATCATGTATTGTGTGTCCTCCTCACTCTCCATAGAGGACAATGAGATGGAGGGTGAGTACCCCCATTTCAGTATTGTAGGGTGATATCATGTATTGTGTGTGTCCTCCTCTCTCTCCATAGAGGACAATGAGATGGAGGGTGAGTACCCCCATTTCAGTATTGTAGGGTGATATCATGTATTGTGTGTGTCCTCCTCACTTTCCATAGAGGACAATGAGACGGAGGGTGAGTACCCCCATTTCAGTATTGTAGGGTGATATCATGTATTGTGTGTGTCCTCCTCTCTCTCTCCATAGAGGACAATGAGATTCCATCACAGAGATTGTAGAGGAATGATCTGCCCCTGGAAGGGTTTTGGGTCACCCTGAGCAGAGCGGTGTCAGGAGGAAGAAGTGACCTTCCATCATAGATATTGTAGAGAACTGGAAGGGTTTCGGGTCATTCTGCTGGCATTATTTGTATTGCAGATTTCTGTTCAGTGTTATTGGGTGAGAGGACAGTACTGAGCACTCACAATCTTACAAATATCGGCTGTGACGGGGGTCACTTTGGGTGGGGGGTTTGTGCGGCTCAGCTTGCCCTGGAGAGTTCTGGAGGTTCCTTGTCCAGCTTTCCCAGGCCCTCTTATGTGTAGATCACCCTGTGTCTTTAATAGGGGCACAGGGTGAATGACAACCCCACTATTATCTGTGCTAGTCGGACTCTCTTTACAGCCACACTAGAACCTTGTAAATTGTATATAATGTGTGCTGTTGGACTCTTTTGCTGAGATTGTTTGGGGTGTGGTTGTATTCCGTTGGTTTATTGTCTCTGTCTGCTCTGGCCGTGGGGGGGGGGTGATTCCTCCAACAGCTCTCCTTGTTGATTGGACAGTTTACCCCCCCTGAATTCCAAAGGGAGGGGTGACGGTCCCGAGAGGGATAGCTATTGTGTTCATGTGTGAAAATAAAGCACGTTGTTGTTTGCCCCTCTCCACTGAGGTGTTGTCTGTTGACTGGGGGGGGGGGGGTAAAGAATCCTGGACGGTGGTGGATCTGAAGAGAGGAAGCATTGATGGCGGACCTAGATCCGTTTGAGGACAGAGGGTTTGTCACATCGGCCATATAATTATAACATGGAAATATGTTTATATTATTAAAGGCCGATAAAGTGTAAAAACGGAAAAGAAGAAATGTGTATAAATCCTGAGAATGGACGGCATTCTAAATTATTTTCTTTTATCAGGTCTTCCCATATCTGTCCTCAACATTTCTTCTGAAGATTATGGAAGGATAAATGATTTTTATGGTACGTAATGTATTGTATATTCTTCACATACCAGTTATAGGGGGAAGAGCCCCCTGGGCCCACACTCACCCTCACCCTGGGACCCCCATGATTGACAGAAGTGCGAGCAGCCCCCTTTTCTGCCCTTTGTACACTTGCCCTGTAAACCAATTCCCCGAGTCATTACTGTTGGTCTTTCTCTTGTGCATGAATTGCCTCTCTGACCCGAGACCAAATCCCTGTTACACCATATGGTTGCCTATCCCTTGCCATGCCCTAGATTGCTGCCCCTTGGACTCTAATTTGTGTGTCATAATCTGCTTTTTCTGTGCTCTTAGTTCTTCCTAAACAGCACATAAGAGGGTAGGTGAGAACATGTTCACCACGGACCAAATGCGTACCCAGAAAATCATAACTGGACTGCAATAAGCCTTCCAGGGCAGGTCATGGGGTTGGATATTGGCTGCAATGGACTTGTCAAGGAACAACTGGTTAGGATGCTAAAGAATGTTGGCCAACAGGAAGAGTCAAGCAGTGACATTGTCCAGACAGGACCCCGGGGAGATGTGGAGGCCTGAAGCCCCCCTGGATGACAAGTGTGAGGCTATCAAAATAAATCAGCAAGAGTTGGAAGCTGTGACCGAACAGTCAGGGAGAAAGGGCCCACGGGGCTATCAAACCATCCCATGAAACACTGGGTGATGTGTGAGGGTTCTTCCAGGTCTTTAAAGCGGAGGTTCACCCTAAAAAACATCTATGTACCATTACATGCAGCATACTTGCGTCAGCTACAGTATGCTGGTATTTTTTTTTATCGCTGTACATACCGTTATATAGTTCATTTTCTTTTCTTCCTCCGGCAGGGAATAGGCGTTCCTATGAAGAGGCGTAGATGATTGACGTGTGGAAAAGGCGCATCACGCGTTCCGAAAATAGCCGATCTGGGACACGGCGCTATGCGACGCCTGCGCACAGACTAGGAGCCGTGCAGAGCTGACTGCGCAGGCGCCGTATATGGCCGAGTCCCAGATCGGCTATTTTCAGAACGCGTGATGCGCCTTTTCCACACGTCAATCATCTACGCCTCTTCATAGGAACGCCTATTACCTGCGGGAGGAAGAAAAGAAAATTAACTATATAACGGTATGTACAGCGATAAAAATAAAAAAAATACCAGCATACTGTAGCTGACGCAAGTATGCGGCATGTAATGGTATATAGATGTTTTAGGGTGAACCTCCGCTTTAATCACCAGTGCTGGAAGTTCATCCTAAAGACCTGACCAGCCCTTCTTTGGGGCTGCTAGATAAAGGCGCTGTGAACTGCCGGCCCTTGTAAAGAAGGGGAACTACAAGGACATCGGAAAGGACATCGGAAAGGACATGAGAAGGACATCAGAAGAAGGACATCAGAAGGACATCAGAAAGGACATCAGAAAAGACATCAGAAGGACATCAGAAGGACATCAGAAGAGACATCAGAAGGACATCAGAAGGACATCAGAAGAGACATCAGAAGAGACATCAGAAAAGACATCAGAAGGACATCGGAAAGGACATCGGAAAGGACATCGGAAAGGACATCGGAAAGGACATGAGAAGGACATCAGAAGAAGGACATCAGAAGGACATCAGAAAGGACATCAGAAAAGACATCAGAAGAGACATCAGAAAAGACATCAGAAGGACATCGGAAAGGACATCGGAAAGGACATCAGAAGGACATCAGAAGAAGGACATCAGAAGGACATCAGAAAAGACATCAGAAGAGACATCAGAAAAGACATCAGAAGGACATCGGAAAGGACATCGGAAAGGACATGAGAAGGACATGAGAAGGACATGAGAAGGACATGAGAAGGACATCAGAAAGGACATGAGAAAGGACATGAGAAGGACATGAGAAGGACATCAGAAAGGACATCAGAAGGACATCAGAAGGACATCAGAAAGGACATCAGAAAGGACATCAGAAGGACATCAGAAAGGACATCAGAAGGGACATCAGAAGGACAGCACTAGATTACTATGTAGTGTCTCCAGAAGCCTATGGTGCCCAAACCTGGAGCACACCCTCTCCCAGTCTGAGAACTCTTTCATGTACAAAATACCTCTATAGAGTCCTTAGTGCTGGAAAAGGAATGTGAAGGGTCATCTCTGTGATGTAGAGAAAGTGCTGCAGCAGAACTGACATTTATGAATGAAAAAGCAAATTACTTTGACAGGCTGCTGTCCATGATGTCACCATGCCCTTGACCAATGGCCGTCAACCACCAATAACCCCCCCCCCCCTCACTTAAAGCGGTTGTATACCCGCATTTGTTTTTTTGTTTGTTTTTTTACACCTGAAAAGTAAAAGCCATAATGAGCTAGTATGCACCGCATACTAGCTCATTATGAAATACTTACCTTAAAACGAGGGGAACTTACCTGGTCCACGCGAGATGTCATCTTGCTCCGGCGTGTCTTCCGGGTATCGCCGCTCCAGCGCTGTGATTGGCTGGAGCGGCGATGTCATTCCGGCAATGCCCGGAAGCGGGTGGCCCTTTAGCCGAGGATCCCCCCTGCGCATGTGCCGTTGCAATCAGCGGCGCATTGCGAGGGGAATATCTCCTAAACAGTAGAGGTTTAGGAGATATTCTCTATACATACAGGTAAGCCTTATTATAGGCCTTATTGTAGGCTTACCTGTAGGTAAAAGTTTAACCACTTCCCGCCCGGCCTATGGCCGATTTACGTCCGGGAAGTGGTTATGAAATCCTGACAGGACGTTCTAGAACGTCCTGCAGGATTTCATGCCGCGCGCGCCCGTGGGGGCGCGCATCGCGGCGATCGGTGATGCGGGGTGTCAGTCTGACACCCTGCATCTCCGATCTCGGTAAAGAGCCTCCGGCGGAGACTCTTTACCACGTGATCAGCCGTGTCCAACCACGGCTGATCACGATGTAAACAGGAAGAGCCGTTGATGGCTCTTCCTCACTCGCGTCTGACAGACACGAGTAGAGGATAGCCGATCGGCGGCTCTCCTGACAGGGGGGGTTCGCGCTGATTGTTTATCAGCGCAGCCCCCCCTCGGATCGCCACACTGGACCACCAGGGATGCCCACCCTGGAGCACCAGGGTGGGCAAAAAAAAAAAAAAGCCAGAAAAAAAAAAAAAGTCTAAAAAATAAATTAAAAAAAAAGCATAAAGAAAAAAGATGCCAGTCAGTGCCCACAAATGGGCACTGACTGGCAACCTGGCAAAAATCAGTGCTGCCACCCCAGTGTCCATCAGCGCCACCCCAGTGTCCATCAGTGCCACCCCAGTGTCCATCAGTGCCACCCCACAGTGCCCATCCATGCCCAGTGCCCACCTATCAGTGCCCATCTGTGCCACCCATAAGTATCCATCAGTGCCGCCCATGAGTGCCCATCTGTGCCGCCTATGAGTGCCCATCAGTGCCGCCTATGTGTGCCCATCAGTGCTGCCTATGTGTGCCCATCAGTGCCGCCTATGTGTGCCCATCAGTGCCGCCTATGTGTGCCCATCAGTGCCGCCTATGTGTGCCCATCAGTGCCGCCTATGTGTGCCCATCAGTGTCGCATACCAGCGCCGCCAATCAGTGCCACCTCATCTGTGCCCGTCAGTACTACCTCATTGATGTCCATCAGTGCCATCTCATCGGTGCCCATTAGTGCCGCCATATCAGTGCCCATAATTGAAAGAGAAAACTTATTTACAAAAAAATTAACAGAAAAAAATAAAAACGTAATTTTTTTTCCAAATTTTCAGCCTTTTTTTAGTTGTTGCGCAAAAAAAAAATCGCAGAGGTGATCAAATACCACCAAAAGAAAGCTCTATTTGTGGGGAAAAAAGGATGCCAATTTTGTTTGGGTACAGTGTAGCATGACCGCGCAATTGCCATTCAAAGTGCGACAGTGCTGAAAGCTGAAAATTGGCTTGGGCGGGAAGCTGCGTAAGTACCTGGTATGGAAGTGGTAAAAAAAAGGGTATACAACCGCTTTAAGGCAAGCCCTGCCCAAGCCAAAACCCTGCTAAGCCCGAGCCAAGCTTAGACGATATCTAATTGTGCAGTTCTGGAGCCGCCTAATTAGTGATCGGCTGAGCTCATCAGGGATTAGCTTGAGTAAGAAGGGTTGGGCAGAATGCTCGTGAGGTACACAAGGGGGGACACGGGGGGGGGGGCAATTGGGGGAGAAGCTCAGAAACAAGAGTAGTTGTTGTGATGGTATTGGTATGATATCCCCGTCAAACAGTCCCTTCTTCCCATAACAGAACATCACAGAATCATCCACACATGAGCTAAGGCTGAATGCTGGAACCAGACAGACTTTAATGGTATAACACACAGCTTATATGTAATTTACAAAACTGTTACAATGACAAATCTCCGCCCCCTCACACTGGGGCTTCCATACAGATCATGGGCAGACATTTCGGAGCCGATTCTGAAAACACATTTTCTTTAGATAATGACATCAGTGGAGTTAATTACTAGGTGTAACAGAATATATATCTAGACAGCTTGGCCCCGCATATAGAAGAGATAATTACCACAATGAAGCAATCAGAATAATTAACCTGAGCCACTTCTAATCACAGTAAACAGTAACCACAGGGCTTCTTCACACAACACACTAGATCAATTAACATTTCAACAGCCTGTTAGAAGGTGATTTCAGGTGTGACTCACTCTGCTAACACAGCATTAACCAAGCAGGGAGAATTTAAACTGAAGCATCCTTCACAATGGCCCCCCTTTTTCTCCCTGCTCCGGCAACCCGGTTGGACCTTCCCTGGTCCAGTAGGGTTGACGGGTTCAGAGCTTTTAGTCCGAGGTTAACTCCGTTTGGCGTGACTGACCTCCCTTGGCAACTGCTTCAGACTCAGGTATGTCACCGTGTCGTCAGATCACACGCCGGTCAGTCCCCAAGTCTTTGTGCGATCTGCAGAGTCACCAGAAGTCAGTGTGAAGACGGCGAATGGGTCTGTGCGCCGCCGTCTAGGTGTCCCGCTATGGGAGGGGGAAGGTTATGGCTCTGAAGTGACAATCACAGGAGATTCATAAAAAGAAAAAGTTATATTTGTTGATATGCTGTAGCACTGGTGCTCAGAGTCCGGGGGGGGGAATCAGTGCCCCATAGGGTCAGCCACCACCTGCTCCCTCCGCAGCCGCCAGTTCTCCTCTTTGAGCTTCTCCAGCTCCATCTCCAGTTCATGGAGCCTGGGGGGGTCGGCCTGCTGTGACCTCAGGTGGTTGTTCTCCTCCTCCATGCGGCTTATGCACTCCTCCAGCTCCATGTACTCACGGATCAGCTCCTGCTTGCTCATGTCCTGCAGGCTCTCCACGTGGTCCTTCATCATCAGGAACTGGGTGGTGGTGTAAGGGGCCACCGGTGGGCCCTTGGCATACATCTCGGCCCGCATCTGGGACGCCCGCTGCGACTCCCTCTCCTCCAGTCGCTTCTTCGCCTCCCAGGTCAGCTTGTTATACGGCTTCCAGGACCTCTTCTTCTTGGAGGGTGGCCGGCGGTGCCTCTTTCTGCCCAGCTCCCTCCAGGGCCCCTCCGGCTCATGGCTGTTGCCCATGACCAGCTGACAATGGTGTTCCCTGTTGTCCGTAATAACAGATTGTACCATGAGGGCTTCGTAAGGGGTGCCCAATGGTTCTTCCGGACCCAGCTCCTGGGGATCCCAAGCCGAGTCTACACAATGGGCTGCTGCTGGTGGGCGGTACCCAGGTTGAGACCAATTTGACCTGGTGTTGTCGTTCATGGGGCAATTCTGCTTGAAGTGACCCAGCTGTTTGCATCGGAAGCAGCGTTGTTCGTTATCCTCCTGGCGTGGATAGCGAGGGCTAGATGTCACCGGTCTGTTAGGAGGTTGGTATCTAGCGGCTGGTGGGTGTGAGGGCACCGTTGGTCGTGGAGGTTGTACCCGTGGTGTGACCTGGTTTGTCTTGCAAGTATCCGCATATTCATCCGCCAACTTAGCGGCCTCTGGTAGAGTCATGGGCCTGCGATCTCTCACCCAATCTTTGACATCCGTCTGGATGTGATTGTAAAATTGCTCCAGGAGCATTAGTTGCAAAATGTCCTCTGCGGTGGTGGCCTGGCTGCTGTTAACCCAGTTAGAGGCCGACAGGGACAACTGGCATGCCCATTCCGCGTAAGAGTCTTTCGTGGTTTTGCGTGAGTCCCTGAACTTCTGTCGGTGGGACTCTGGGGTTACTGCATAACGAGCCAGGAGCGCTTCTTTAACCCTGGCGTAGCTATGGATATCCTGATCTGGCACGGTCCGGAAAGCATCAGAAGCTTTGCCTGACAGTTTGCCTGACAATATTGCAACCCACTCTCTTCTAGCTATTCGGTGCAGGTTACATTGTCGCTCAAAGTCTGCCAGGTAGTTATCAATCTCACAGTCCTTTTCATCAAAAGCTTTAAAAGCGCTAAACGGAATCTTCCTTGTGTCTGCTGTGCTGTACTCACTGTTTGGAGAATGCGCGGCTGCTTGTTGGACTGCTGCCAGTTTTAACTGTAGCTCTGCGTCTCTTATTTGTTTAGCCTCCTTCGCTAACAGGTCCATCACTTTCAGCACCACATCCGCCGTTGGGTTCGGACCGAACCATGCTAGCTTCTCTCTCATTACTTTGTTGGCTGGTGATTCCTCTTCCTGAATCACTGGTGTCTCCATCTCTTGTACTGCTGGCGTTGCTGCAACCAAGTTCTCCTGGTCTAGCTCCATTAATTCTGCTATGATGACCCGCTTGGTTTTGTTGCTAGCAATCCTTCCACGAACTTCCAGTAGTTCTTCCAGTGTCTGCTTGGAATCCGGGAGTAAAGGAGAGTAGAAGGGAAAATCCTGCTGCTGCCAACCAATTTGTGACGGTATTACAATGATATCCCCGTCAAAGTCTTCCCTTCTCCCCATAAAGAAAATCACCCCAATATTCCACGAGGAGGAATATTCCTGGAATCACCCAATAAGCCACACATGAGTCAGCGCTTACTGCTGGAACAAGACACTTTAATGGTACAACACACAGCTTATATGTAATTTACAAAACTGTTGCAATGACAATCTCCGCCCCCTCACACTGGGGCTTCCATACAGATTATTAGGCAGACACTTCGGAGCCGACCCTGAAAACACATTTTCTTTAATGACATCAGTGGAGTTAATTACTAGTTGTAACAGAATACGTTATCTAGACAGCCTGGCCCCGCATATAGAAGAGATAATTACCACAATGAAGCAATCAGAATAATTAACATGAGCCACTTCTAATCACAGTAAACAGTAAACACAGGTCTCCTTCACACACACAATAGATCAATTATCCTTTGACATAGGGCTGGCTGAGGAAGGGTCATTAACATTTCAATCAGCCTGTTAGCAGAGGAGTGAGTCACACCTGAAATCACCTTCCCTCTAACACACACACACAGCATTAAACAAGCAGGGAGAATTACACTGAAGCATATGCTTCACAGTAACGGGACATTACCACGGAGCTCAGCGGTGTGATCGAGTGAGAGCGCCCTGCTGGTTTGCAGATTCGGGTGACACGCTCTCCAGCTCTATGAAAGTGAGCTCTGTAGTCACAGGAAGAGGGCGTGTCCTCACAGACTGTGGTGATGCCTGAAGGGTTGCCTAGGCAACGGGCAGGTATATAAGGTTTCACCTCATTTGACCCACCCATCTACTGACGAAGGCCAATGAGAGGCCGACACGCGTTTAGAAGGGAGGAGCCCTATCTGTGACATCAGGTGAATCGCCGTGGGTCTAGATCGGCGGTGAATGAGCTGGTGATTTGATACTTGCTGATTTTATTGTTATTTCTTGTAAGTGTAACTTTTTAGGGGACTCTAGCTATGACTAAGCGCTAGTTTCAGTGCGAAACGCGTCAGTCGGGTTTTATTTTGCTGTGACTTGTAGTGCTGTCCTTCTTTTAATAAAGGCGACAATTTGTTCAGAGTGCGGCTGTCCAGAGACAATTTTTGTTCCGGTGTAACTTTTTAGGGGGGGGGGGTCTTTTATAATAAATTCAGAAGCAGAGAGCACTATGGTACTTGTGTTTTTTCTTTCATGTCCTTCCCCCCGGGATATAGAAGTGGAATTGATTATTAATAAGTGAATGGAGGAAGGTGGTGTTTGGAGACAATTTATACGTTGATTCCCCACACAGAGGTGCAGTCTGGAGACTGTAGGAATTACTACCATTGGTAAAGTGGACGGATCGTGATCGGACACGAGGAGTGATCTGTCTATGAGTTTTATACTCACCCTTGAGGTGAGCATGCATTTTAGCAGGTGGGGGTGCGCACTGAATATTGGATCCATTTAAATCGGATTTTTCACAGCGGTGACAGCTTTGGAAACCTCCATATGAACTGTTTTTTTATCATTTATTTCTTTTTTCATAAATAGTTTTATGGAATGTATAATTATTTGTTTCTATAAGATTTATAGATACGCAGCGCTGCGCTATTTTCACACAATTAATACGCAGCTTCTACTTTTCAGAGGTGCGATATCCTTCTCTGTACAATCCGTGTTTTATTGATTGCATGGAATATTGGAATTTTCTGAGATTGTGGATTTGGGGTTTTCATGAGCTGGAAGCCACAATCATCACAATGATGACAAATCACGGCTTGAACCCTCTTGCTTTGCATGTAATTAGTCTCTCTCATATATTCGTCTCGCCTTTTAAGTTGCATTAGTGAAATAAATGAACTTTTGCACCATATTCAATTTTTTCGACTTTCACCCGTATATCAGGGTGTGCTTCTTCCACACATGTCCAGCAACATTCACATACAAGACATTTCCCGCACTCACTAATACACCTCGAGGGTTGTGTGGGACCCCTGATGTACAGGAAGACAGGACTTCAGTGATGAACATTTCCCTCACTCAGGACAGGAATACGGCTTCTCCCCCGTGTGTGATCTCTGATGTGTGGAAAGACTGGACTTCACTGAAAAACATTTCCCGCACTCAGGACAGGAATACGGCTTCTCCCCCGTGTGAGATCTCTGATGTGTGGAAAGACTGGACTTCACTGAAAAACATTTCCCGCACTCAGGACAGGAATACGGCTTCTCCCCCGTGTGTGATCTCTGATGTCTGGAAAGATTGGCCCTCTGTGAAAAACATTTCCCGCACTCAGAACAGGAATACGGCTTCTCCCCCGTGGGAGATCTCTGGTGTGTGGAAAGACTGGCCTTCTCTGAAAAACATTTCCCGCACTCAGAACAGGAAAAAGGCTTCTCCCCCGTGTGAGATCTCTGATGTATGGAAAGATTGGACTTCTCTGAAAAACATTTCCCGCACTCAGAACAGGAAAAAGGCTTCTCCCCCGTGTGAGATCTCTGATGTATGGAAAGATTGGACTTCTCTGAAAAACATTTCCCGCACTCAGAACAGGAAAAAGGCTTCTCCCCCGTGTGAGATTTCTGGTGTGTGAAAAGACTGAACTTCTCTGAAAAACATTTCCTGCACTCAGAACAGGAAAAAGGCTTCTCCCCCGTGTGAGATCTCTGATGTATGGAAAGATTGGACTTCATTGAAAAACATTTCCCGCACTCAGAACAGGAAAAAGGCTTCTCCCCCGTGTGAGATCTCTTATGTGCAGAAAGATGGTTTTTCTGTGAATAACATTTCCCGCACTCAGAACAGGAATACGGCTTCTCCCCCGTGTGAGATCTCTGATGTATGGAAAGATTGGCCCTCTGTGAAAAACATTTCCCGCACCCAGAACAGGAAAAAGGCTTCTCCCCCGTGTGAGATCTCTGATGTATGGAAAGATTGGACTTCTCTGAAAAACATTTCCCGCACTCAGAACAGGAAAAAGGCTTCTCCCCCGTGTGAGATCTCTGATGTATGGAAAGATTGGACTTCTCTGAAAAACATTTCCCGCACTCAGAACAGGAATACGGCTTCTCCCCCGTGTGAGATCTCTGGTGTGTGGAAAGACTGGCCTTCTCTGAAAAACATTTCCCGCACTCAGAACAGGAAAAAGGCTTCTCCCCCGTGTGAGATCTCTGATGTATGGAAAGATTGGACTTCATTGAAAAACATTTCCCGCACTCAGAACAGGAAAAAGGCTTCTCCCCCGTGTGAGATCTCTTATGTGCAGAAAGATGGTTTTTCTGTGAATAACATTTCCCGCACTCAGAACAGGAATACGGCTTCTCCCCGGTATGAGATCTCTGATGTCTGGAAAGATTGGCCCTCTGTGAAAAACATTTCCCGCACTCAGAACAGGAATACGGCTTCACCCCCGTGTGAGATCTCTGGTGTGTGGAAAGACTGGCCTTCTCTGAAAAACATTTCCCGCACTCAGAACAGGAAAAAGGCTTCTCCCCCGTGTGAGATCTCTGATGTATGGAAAGATTGGACTTCTCTGAAAAACATTTCCCGCACTCAGAACAGGAAAAAGGCTTCTCCTCCGTGTGAGATTTCTGGTGTGTGAAAAGACTGAACTTCTCTGAAAAACATTTCCCGCACTCAGAACAGGAAAAAGGTTTCTCCCCCGTGTGAGATCTCTGATGTATGGAAAGATTGGACTTCATTGAAAAACATTTCCCGCACTCAGAACAGGAAAAAGGCTTCTCCCCCGTGTGAGATCTCTTATGTGCAGAAAGATGGTTTTTCTGTGAATAACATTTCCCGCACTCAGAACAGGAATACGGCTTCTCCCCCGTGTGAGATCTCTGATGTGTGGAAAGATGGGACTTCTGTGAAAAACATTTCCCGCACTCAGAACAGGAAAAAGGCTTCTCCCCCGTGTGAGATCTCTGATGTTTAGAAAGATTGGTCTTCTCTGAAAAACATTTCCCGCAGTCAGAACAGGAAAAAGGCTTCTCCCCCGTGTGAGATCTCTGATGTGTGGAAAGACTGGACTTCATTGAAAAACATTTTCCGCACTCAGAACAGGAAAAAGGCTTCTCCCCCGTGTGAGATCGTTGGTGTGTGGAAAGATTGGACTTATCTGAAAAACATTTCCCGCACTCAGAACAGGAATACGGCTTCTCACCTATGTGAGATTTTTTATGCTTACAAAGACTGCTTTTGAAACTGAAACACTTCCCGCACTCAGCACAGAAAAACTTTTTATCTGTTGGAAGAACGGCACCGTCCCGCACAGTCTGAGGTTCCTCAGAATAAGAGGAATACGATGGTCTGGCACCGTCCCGGACAGTCTGAGGTTCCTCAGGATAAGAGGAATACGATGGTCCGGCACCGTCCCGCACAGTCTGAGGTTCCTCAGGATAAGAGGAATACGATGGTCTGGCACCGTCCCGGACAGTCTGAGGTTCCTCAGGATAAGAGGAATACGATGGTCCGGCACCGTCCCGCACAGTCTGAGGTTCCTCGGGATAAGAGGAATACGATGGTCTGGCACCGTCCCGCACAGTCGGAGGTTCCTCAGGATAAGAGGAATACGATGGTCCGGCACCGTCCCGCACAGTCTGAGGTTCCTCAGGATAAGAGGAATACGATGGTCCGGCACCGTCCCGCACAGTCTGAGGTTCCTCAGGATAAGAGGAATACGATGGTCCGGCACGGTCCGGCACCGTCTGAGGTTCCTCAGGATAAGAGGAATACGATGGTCCGGCACCGTCCCGCACAGTCTGAGGTTCCTCAGGATAAGAGGAATACGATGGACCGGCACCATCCCGCACAGTCTGAGGTTCCTCAGGATAAGAGGAATACGATGGACCGGCACCGTCCCGCACAGTCTGAGGTTCCTCAGGATAAGAGGAATACGATGGTCCGGCACCGTCCCGCACAGTCTGAGGTTCCTCAGGATAAGAGGAATACGATGGTCCATCTACACTGTGCACTGTGTGGTGCCGGATGGACATTTGAGGTAGTCGGGTTTTCTCCTGGACTATACTGTGTGATGTCCTCATCTTCTACTTTACAGTCTGGAGACAAAGTGAGACAATCCTCTGAGGTTTTCCTCATCTCCCGTCCATCTACTAAAATAGAAATACAAAGATTATTACTAGACATGAGCTGATTGGTTCCCCTAAACCAGGACTCCGCCCACATCAGGCAGCTTTGTCTCTGAGGATCTTACAATTCCCCCCTCAAGGTAACTAGTAATTGGCTCCTCTGATCTCCTACCAGATCATTTCTTTATTCATGGACCTTAGTCAGAGAGTGAGGAAACAACGAGAACTGTCTTTTATAGGAATGACAGCGATGAGGGGATTATAGGACGAGGGTCAGGAGTATGTAATGTACAACATAGAGTATATAGTGCAGGGGTCAGGAGTATGTAATGTACAACATAGAGTATATAGTGGAGGGGTCAGGAGTATGTAATGTACAACATAGAGTATATAGTGCAGGGGTCAGGAGTATGTAATGTACAACATAGAGTATATAGTGCAGGGGTCAGGACTCATGATATTGGTATTCAGTAATCAGTGGTGGATGAAATGTTTACTGGAGACAAGTTGCAGAGATCCCACACCGCTGCCTCCCATCTCCTGAGACTGCACTCAGTGACTTGGGTCTGAGACTATACAGACATATCCCTCCACCCTGCACAGCCAGCAAATAACAGAGCAAGTAAACCCGGGAGAATTGTTCTGTCAGAGATCTCACTAGACCCGGGCATGGGGCAGAAGACCCAAGGTACATACCCCAGGTGTCTAGGTCAAGCAAACCCTATGGTGAAAATCAACATTTTGCTGCCAGCTGAACCCCAGAATCTCCATAAATCCAGTCTAGAGACATAAATTGTGTCTGCAGCACAGAGAAGGAAGATTATCCGAGAGAAATACAGGAATACAGGACGGGGAACACAGCTCAGGAAAGTGACCAGGGGATTACAGGCTGATATCACCCAGTCCCCGCCCTACTCTGGACCAATCAGTGAGCAGTATGGGTGGAGGAATGGATTTAGTGTTAATGACCCACCTGTGCTGATCTCTGTAGGAGTGTCCTCCTCTATAAATGTCCCCGTTATTCCATCCTCCTCCATAGACTGCTGATCATCCCTCACATACGTCTCTTCTTCTTCTGATTTCACCTCAAATTCTATATCGATTGGATCTCCACTCTAAACCAAGAGAATGAGAGAGAATATCATCTGTAAGATATAAACTTACATACAAAATCCACACATCATCTCCACCAGTCCATGTTCTAGATGCTCCGCCCCACCGACCTTGTAACAGTGGGGGATGGTGTGACCTTCCTGTGTGGAATCCCGGGAATACAGAGGACGGGGACATCTCTCTGGTGGGTTCCTGGTATTAGGTGGCTCCATCATATCCTTGTGTCCTTCTGAAAACTCCTCCATCCCTCCATACTCCTCATCCTCCTCTTTATACTCTTCTTTAACATCAATATTATCATCCCCGAGGTTTCCACTCTGAATATATAATAAAACATTCATTATAATAAACATGTCTGTGTATAAATCCTAAAAACCAATAATTGTTCCTCATCTACCTGATGATGGTGGGGGATGGTGTGTTCTTCCTCCATCACCCCATCCTCATCATCCTCCTCTTTTATCTCTTCTTTAACCTCAACTTTAGGATCTCTCAGGTTTCCACTCTGAATATAGAATAAAAATGACATGAATGGTAACAATGCAGATAATGTACAGATCCTAATGATACTATCAGTGATTGTTCCTCATCTACCTGATGATGGTGGGGGATGGTGTGACCTTCCTGTGTGGAATAATCCCGGGAATACAGAGGACGGGGACATCTCTCTGGTGGGTTCCCATTACTGGATCCATCTGTAGGAAACACACACACTGACTGAATACATTGTTTCTATGTGTTTATCAGATGATGGGGGATCTAGGTGGAGCCTCCGTACTGCTCTCTCCTTTACAATAAAGTCTCCTCTTACCCGGTGATGTGAGGGGCGGCTGATTGTCCATCATGACGTCCTTGTAGAGATCCTTGTGTCCTTCTAAATACTCCTACATAGGGAAATAGAAAGTGACATCACCTGATACTTACAAAGATAAAGTCATCATCCAGACACATCCCTTGTGTTGAACCTTCACAGACATCAGGAATAGTTATTTCCTCCTCCATAAAGATTATAAAATCAAACACACGTATCATAAGTCCACCTCTAACTAAAACCCCCAACCCGTATTATCGTATAATCTGTTAGTATAAACTGAAATGAAGAGAATGTTCCGGCCCTGTAAGTGGGGGAATGTTCTGACCCTGAAGGGGTTAATCTAGGTCTCCACACTATATATGTGTGTATCATCATCTGCTGGAGATAAAAGACGTCACAGTGACTATGGAGGAAGAGGACGGACATGACGGGGTTACTGGGTGTAAATAGAAGATAAGATCTTATTACCTCCTCTGCTGCCGAATCCAAAGATGTCTCCTCACTACTTCCTCCCGACTCACCTCTCACCCGGAACTTCCTGTCTGTTCCTGACATCACTTCCTGTCTTCCATAGAGACTTCTTCTCTCTATGGTAGAAGTGAGATCACCGTCTTGTGGAGATCAGAGGAACTGCAGCCCAGAGAAACGTCTCATAGGTGTCCTTTTATGAAAGTTGCGGTAAAATACCGCTATTCAGTTCTCAGGCATTCTCAGGGGAGATCGCTCTCCTCTGAGTGCCTGTTTATGAAGCTTTGTAGATCGATTCTCATGTTGAGATGAGGAGCGATCTACAAACGTCTGGAAACTCCTGAGAACTGCGTCTCTCACTGTAATCTGGCGTGATGTAGCGGGATTACAGTATGAGGAAGTGAAAAATACAGAAAAAGTTGAACACGAATCAGCACACATTATACACCACATATTAATAAAATAATAAAGTTACATTCCCACCAAACAATATACATTAACCTAATTATTAAAAAACATTGTTTTTATCAATATTTAAAGCTCATACATGTGCCTATTTACATGTGAATGGTGTATAGGAAATGAATGGAATCCCACATATGTAATGCAGCTACACACCATTCATATCAATGAAAAATACATTTATAATCATTACATTTTTTTTTAACCACTTAAGGACCGGACCAATATGCTGCTACATGACCCAAGGGGTTTTTGCAATTCGGCACTGCGTCGCTTTAACAGACAATTGCGCGGTCGTGCGACGTGGCTCCCAAACAAAATTGGCGTCCTTTTTCCCCCCACAAATAGAGCTTTCTTTTGGTGGTATTTGATCACCTCTGCGGTTTTTATTTTTTGCTCTATAAACAAAAATAGAGCGACAATTTTGAAAAAAATGCAATATTTTTTACTTTTTGCTATAATAAATATCCCCAAAAACATATATAACATTTTTTTCCCTCAGTTTAGGCCGATACGTATTCTATTTTTGGTAAAAAAAAAATCGCAGTAAGCGTTTATCGGTTGGTTTGCGCAAAATTTATAGCGTTTACAAAATAGGGGATAGTTTTATTGCATTTATATAATTTTTTTTTTTTACTACTAATGGCGGCGATCAGCGATTTTTTTCGTGACTGCGACATTATGGCGGACACTTCGGACAATTTTGACACATTTTTGGGACCATTGTCATTTTCACAGCAAAAAATGCATTTAAATTGCATTCTTTATTGTGAAAATGACAGTTGCAGTTTGGGAGTTAAACACAAGGGGGCGCTGTAACATTTAGGGATCACTGTGTGTGTGTTTACTAGTGTAGGGGGGTGTGGCTGTAGGAATGACATCATCGATCGGATCTCCCCTATAAAGGGGATCACCCGATCGATGCGCCGCCACAGTGAAGCACGGGGAAGCCATGTTTACATACGGCTCTCCCCGTTCTTCAGCTCCGGGGAGCGATCGCGACGGAGCGGCTATAAACAAATAGCCGCGCCGTCGTCCCGGATCGCTCTCTGAGGGAATCCAACCGCCGCATGTAGCGGGGGGGCTCCCGATCGGACCCCCGACCCACGTCAAGCAGAGGACGTACAGGTACGTGGATGTGCCTGTCCGTGCCATTCTGCTGACGTAAATGTACATGAGGAGGTCGGGAAGTGGTTAATAGCATTTTAACATTTTAATGCAGGTAGACTAATATATATATGTGTGTCTATAGATATATACACATAGAAATAAACACACACACATATATATATCTGCTATATGATGATGTATACATACACTATAAATTCCTAAGCTGCTCATTTTGGGGGGTGTATTGGGGGGAAGATGGGATCTGACTGTATAGCTGCTTGTGTGTGAAGCATGGAAGACAAAAGACTTCCTTCTTCCTCCACAATACTCAGCCAGCTTCGGCTTCTCTCTCGGATTCTCCACCTCTGAGATGGAGAATCAGAAAGTGAGAATTCTGTCACAGATCGCCAGTGAGGTGCTGAGATCGCACCTTCATAAACTGCTTTCCGTTTCTGTGACAGTCAGTTACAGATTCTCACTGTGCGGAGATAATCGGTGGAGAGAACATGTTCTCCGCTGATTACCTCAGCTTCATAAACTGTGTATGACCCAGGGGAGGGCTGGCAGCCTTAGGCCTGGGGGGCAAGTCCAGTCAAGTGGCCCATAGAGCGTGGAAAAGTAATGGATTGAGGAAAACAGTATAAGATTTTTCATGATCACAAGAGTCTGCACAGAGGCCCCCCTTACATCAGAGTCTGCACAGAGGCCCCCCTTACATCAGAGTCTGCACAGAGGCCCCCCTTACATCACAGTCTGCACAGAGGCCCCCCTTACATCACAGTCTGCACAGAGGCCCCCCTTACATCAGAGTCTGCACAGAGGCCCCCCTTACATCAGAGTCCGCACAGAGGCCCCCCTTACATCAGAGTCCGCACAGAGGCCCCCCTTACATCAGAGTCCGCACAGAGGCCCCCCTTACATCAGAGTCCGCACAGAGGCCCCCCTTACATCAGAGTCCGCACAGAGGCCCCCCTTACATCAGAGTCCGCACAGAGGCCCCCCTTACATCAGAGTCTGCACAGAGGCCCCCCTTACATCAGAGTCAGAGCACCCTTTTTTATACACTGGTAGCCAGGAGAGACTAGAGAGGGTGAGCTTACCAGGATGGAGGTTTGATGCTTTTTTGGGTTCAAACTTCCTGTCCAGTGCCCACACATGCCCAGGGAGTGTGGGCGGGGCAGACTCAGAAGAAGGAGGAGCATATGAGCTCTATCTCTCCTTGTGTCTTTGCAGAGATAGAAGGGGATGTCAGCGCTGGTGTGCGCTGAGGCTGAGCTATGTCTGAGACGAGACATAGCTCTGCAGCCATCTACCTCGGAGCTGACACAGGCAAGGCTGCACAGTGGGAGGTGAGCGGGGGCAGTGACCTGTGTTAACAGAGCTCCAGCAGGCATATTCCTGCTCTGCAAAAACAGCATTTGAATGAATGAATGAATGACTTGTAAAGCGCAACTCATGCGAACTGAATTGCCTCTGGGCGCTTTTTCCAGTCAGAGTCTGCTTGGCTGGTGCGGTCATTTTACCCCGTAGGATCGTGACACGCTTGGGACACACAGTCATACACACAGATATACATATATATATACTGGGCCAATTTGGACAAGATCCAATTTACCTATCAGCATGTCTTTGGAGTGTGGGAGGAAACCGGAGTACCCGGAGGAAACCCACGCATGCACAGGGAGAACATGCAAACTCCAGGCAGATGGTGTCGTGGTCGGGATTCGAACCAGCGACCCTTTTGCTGCTAGGCGAAAGTGCTACTCACTGCACCACTGTGCTGCCATTTGGTAGTGGCGGCCGGTGGCTGTGCATAGTGTCACCAGCCCGGGGGGAGATATCCACCCTGCCCCCCCTCCCCTGGTATGACCTGAGATCAGCGGTGAGAATCGGGATCGCCGCTGATCTCACTTTCATAAAAGGACACCATAGTCTGAACACGGCCTTGTGCTGTGTGTGTATGTACTGTATATCCTTATAGATGGGTCATCTCCACTCCCACCAAGGGGGAGGGAAATATATTACTGCCTAGTCCAGCCTTTCTCAGCCAGGGTTCCTCCAAAGGGTTCTAGGGGTTCCTTGAGCAATGGACAATTTCTGTCTCTCAGTAACAACTGACATCAATGATCTGTAAGGAGGGCAGTCTTCCCACTGATGACATATAAGAGGGTCCTTCTCCCATTGGTCACCAATGTAAGGGACCACTACACTGACCACTGATATAAGGAGAAATTCCATCCAATTCGTGAGATTGGTCAGAGACTAATTGGTATCATTCTGGGCATTGCCAGACTAGGTCTTGGTGACAGAGTGAAGGGTGATGCTGCTCATACTATAAGTAACCCTCATCTACATCATGGACATCTTCTTCAGCTTCTTAGTAAATAGGATAGAAATCTTCACAATCTTATATGTAGCGCCCTGCTCCTGTTGAGTAGGCGCTATTTTGTAAATTTAGTTATCTGAGCTGTAGTTGGCTCAGAATATTATGGCAAATTGTGGGTTTCTGTTCGAGTTCAGCTGTGTTGCACATCTTCCACTTGACTATGGGTGTCGCTGTCACCAGGAGTCAAGGTCCAGTCTTGGGGCCTGCTCGCCCGAGGCTCCACAACTGAGAGTAGGCCCAGGAGTTTTTGGGGCCTACTGGTCCAGGGGTGGTCCTGTGCTGTATTGCCTGCGGGAAGAAGCCGAACAATTGGGGGCTCAATTGGAGGACGCATCCTGGCCAATTTACCTCACTGTGCTGCCGGCCTGGCTGAAAGATCCTGGCACCGTAGACTGTGTGCTTTCTTTGGAGCTTTGCAGAGTGTGTGTGGTTGCATGATCTTGTGGCAGAGGACTGTGTGACGACTCGACAACACTCATCAAGTCTGTGGCAGAGACTTTGAACGAGCTTCGCACCGGCTGCTAGGTCAGCGAGCGAGGCCTATCCGGTAGTTGCTGAATCCAGTGTGGAACCGATTTGTCCTCTAGATCTAAGACTGTACCCGTGATCCACAAGCAAGGTACCTGAATCTCCCCTATCCCTCCACCCCTCTGATGAACCTTGTTTAATAAAACCCTTGAAGAAAAAGAAATGAAGTGTTGGTGCGGACATTTGTGAATAACTCTTCAAGAGGGACCCCTGGGACGAGTGTGGTGAACAGTAAGGTAACGGCAGGCCCAAATCTAAACCAGCAGCTCCTTCGGGGGAAGTGCTACATATAGAAGAGGTTGGGGGTCCTGAGTAGTCATAGAAAGGCCCAGCACCCCAATAGTAGAGGAAGAGGTGGTCTGGTGACATGGAGAAGAAGACTCTGGTCAGTCTCTGGATCTCCATCATTGGAAACATGGTGAGACAACAAATACAGCGGGATGGTGGAGGAGATGTTGGTGTCGGTGTGGAAATGGACAGAACACGGGATGATGACACTGAAAGAACAATACGGCTTCATTCTACGATATGTCAAGGAGAGAACCGTACAGGAGAGACTTTTCTCTCTAATTAATGTCAGTAGAAGACCCTGACCTCTGTATATGATATACTCCTGACCTCTGTATATGATATACTCCTGACCCCTGTATATGATATACTCCTGAACTCTGTATATGATATACTCCTGACCCCTGTAGATGATATACTCCTGACCCCTGTATATGATATACTCCTGATCACTGTATATGATATACTCCTGACCCCTGTATATGATATACTCCTGACCCCTGTATATGATATACTGCTGATCCCTGTATATGATATACTCCTGACCACTGCACTCTAGGCTAATTATTCAGGGTTAACTTTTAACCACTTCCCATCCGGCCTATAGCCAAATGACGGCCGGGAAGTGGTTCAGTTATCCTGACTGCCCATTATATGATGTGCAGCAGGATAAGCCGTGATCGCCTGCCATACGGGGCACACAGCTCGGTGATCTCTGTTGTGGTGTGTGAGTCTGACACGCCGCAACACCGATCTCGATAAAGAGCCTCTAATGAAGGCTCTTTACCACATGATCAGCTGTGTCCAATCACGGCTGATCACAGCGTCAACAGAAAGAGCCGTTTATTGACTTTTCCTCACTCGCATCTGACAGACGAGAGTAGAGGAGAGCCAATCGGCTGCTCTCCCGACAGGGGGGTCTGTGCTGATTGTTTATCAGTGCAGCCCCCCACCCAGGACCACCAAGGATGCCTACCAGGTATGCTACTCTGGACCACCAGGGATATGCCAATCAGTGCCACTCATATATACCCTTCAGTGCCCATTGTCAGTGCCCACCAGTGCCATCTCATCAGTGAAGCAGAAAACGTACTCATTTACACAATTTTATTACAGAAACAAAGATTTTTTTTTGTTATTATTATTAATTCATTACGTTCCATTTGTTTAGATGCAGCATTTGTTATTTCGGGTAATTCGCAACTTCGGATAAATTCGTATTCATTATGTTCACTAACAGCTAAATTACGAGGAACACCTTAACAATCACCACCATTTTATTCTCCAGGGCCTCTGCTATCAGATAATATATGTTTGGGGGTTTTATCTAATCTTCAGGCTCAAAATAATGCAAAAACATCTCTGACAGTGAAAGGGTTAATGTGAGCTAGATGGGATCACTCTGCTGTGCTCACACATTAGAGCTCCCCCTAGCTGCAGCCTGGTAATAACATTGCTAGGAGGTCTATTCATTCATCTGCTCCATACTTCCCATCTTTATATAAACGTCTCCTGACATTTAGGGGTCTATTCATAAAATATGTGCATAGCAATTTCCCCGGATAAAGTCCATGTACATTCCTTCTGTGTGAATGGGGGAAAGATGAATGTTATTAGGATATCTGCTGTGCTGGTCGAACGGTTTCCATTAAATTAAAATGGAAATGATTGCATTTGGCCACTAGATGGAGATCATTTCTATGGTACTTAGCGCCATCTAATGGCCAAATGTGGTGTAACGGAACCCCAAATGGGACAGGAGTTAAAGCCGTTTAAGATATTCCATTCCGAACCCAAGACAGCTATCGAAACTCCACAATCCGGCGAACACAACCCATACGGATTCTCCCAGAAACGAGAGACAGTTCTGTTTGAGGTTCAAAACGAATAGACTCTTTAATGAGAAAATCAGACTCTTATATACAGTTAGTAACCAAAAATGAACAATGACTCAACTCCACCCACAACACGACACAATGAGCCCAATACACATCTTTTTAGTAGACATTCTGGCACCAGCTCTTGGTCTAATTAGCATGAGCTAATTAACTACAGCTGATAAGTCAGACATCTGACCTTTAGACTGTCTGTTTAACTCACAATACACATGTATCATCAATAGAACTTCACACAATACAGGGTCAATTAGCACAACACAATGACAGGTTCTTTCAGGTCCATCCTAGATTCATTTACATGACAACAGACGACATTAACACCTAACGGTCTGTGTTCCCACATTGAATGAGTCGCTCTTTCAATTAACCTGTTGAGTTCAGAATCAACAACCTGTAAATAGTTCTTACAGATATCCTGGAATATATTGTGGATTACAGACCCATGTTAAAGCAATCCAAGAGATGTCCATTATTTCCTGGCTCATACTTTGCAAGAGCTTCTGGATTCCACGGGCCCTCCCGTTACATGTGGGCCCTCCCGTTACATGTGGGACCTCCCGTTACATGTGGGCCCTCCCGTTACATGTGGGCCCTCCCGTTACATGTGGACCCTCCCGTTACATGTGGTATTTTTAGGTGTACAATTGATTTTTCATATATGTGATTGATTCATACATATTTATGTTTTCTATACATTTTTAATGAATGGTCAACGAGGTCCTAATAAAGATAGAATTTGTCCCCGAAGATAAAGATATACATAGTGTTATATTCTTAATATCTAAAATGTGATTTGGTTATAAAATATTATTGAGAATATGAATTCCTATAAATGGTATGGATGTTGGGCTTTGAGTTAATAATCTCCTGAGGTGACATTTGAACCCAGTTATCAATTTCTAGAAGCTGTGAAGACATATTTATTCATTTTGTAAATATCTTATGTTTTTTTAAAAAAAAAAGGTATTTCATATGACCGATGTTCTGTTTGAAAGTTGCATTCGAAGGCAGACGAATCCCTTCCCCCATTTCCTGTGTCTGTAAGTAATTAGGAGATAGACCACTTCCTATGGTAAGCCTCATATTCCTCCTCGTCATCCCCTCCATTCTGGGGAGTGATGTAGGAGGAGCGCTTTACTTTTCGGCGGGAAAGTCAAAGAAAGGATCTTGAAGTTTATAAAAAGCTTGGGTGGAAAGCTTCTCCCTCTCTTCTACCCTTCCCCCATCTTCAGAAGCACACAGACAATTTTCTCCAGCAAACACAGGGCTCATCGGCCATCTTTAACCACTTCCCGCCCGGTCCATAGGGGATTTACGTCCGGGAAGTGGTTCTGAAATCCTGACTGGACGTCTATGGACGTCCTGCAGGATTTCATGCCGCGCGCGCCCGTGGGGGCGCGCAGCGTGGCGATCGGTGATGCGGGGTGTCAGTCTGACACCCTGCATCTCCGATCTCGATAAAGAGCCTCCGTCGGCGGCTCTTTACCACGTGATCAGCCGTGTCCAACCACGGCTGATCACGATGTAAATAGGAAGAGCCGTTGATCGGCTCTTCCTCACTCGCGTCTGACAGACGCGAGTAGAGGAGAGCCAATCGGCAGCTCTCCTGACAGGGGGGGGGTATACGCTGATTGTTTATCAGCGCAGCCCCCCCTCGGATCGCCACACTGGACCACCAGGGAAACCCACACTGGGCAAAAAAGGGGCAAAAAAAAAGGCAGTAAAAAAAATAAAAAGGCAGTAAAAAAAAACAAATGGGCACTGACTGGCAACATGGATACATCAGTGCCACCCCACAGTGTCCATCAGTGCCACCCCACAGTGTCCATCAGTGCCACCCCACAGTAACCATTAGTGCCACCCCACAGTGTCCATCAGTGCCACCCCACAGTGCCCATCCATCCCCAGTGCCCACCTATCAGTGCCCAACTGTGCCACCCTTAAGTACCCATCAGTGCCACCCATGAGTGCCCATCTGTGCCGCCCATGATTGCCCAGTGTGCCTATGAGTGCCCATCAGTGCCGCCCATGAGTGCCCATCAGTGCCGCCTATGAGTGCCCATCAGTGCCGCATACCAGCGCCGCCAGTGCCCATCAGTGCCACCTTATCGGTGCCCATCAGTACTACCTCATCGATGTCCATCAGTGCCATCTCATCGGTGCCCATCAGTGCCACCATATCAGTGCCCGTAATTGAACGAGAAAACGTACTTATTTAAAAAAAAATGAACAGAAAAAAATAAAAACTTAATTTTTTTCAAAATTTTAAGTCTTTTTTTAGTTGTTACGCAAAAAAAAAAAATCGCAGAGGTGCTCAAATACCACCAAAAGAAAGCTTTATTTGTAGGGAAAAAAGGACGCCAATTTTGTTTGGGTACAGTGCGGGAAGGTGTGTAAGTGCCTGGTATGGAAGTGGTTAAAAGAAAGTTCTTCGACAACATGTGCTTTATGTATTGAACTTTTATTTGAAGCTATGAATGTACCTTTAAAGGAGGGGTGGCTTCCCTTCAGTTCACCTGCCCCTGTCTATCCATTAAAATGCATGTGCCTCCACTGTGGGGACGCTCATTGTTTAGTGTTAGGACCACAGATATTGCAGGGTGCCTTGGCGCGGCTCTGTGGCTCACGCATGCGTTTGCAAATGCGTGCGGACCAAACCCCTGTTTTTAACGCATACTGTAGACAGGTTAATTGGTTCTCTGCAAGCTGGTCGGTAAGTAGGCTTGGTTTTTCCCTGGGCATTCCCCAGGTTTTTGTTGTTATGTACTGTAACTGTACTTATTATCTGTAATGGTCAGGGGTTAACGGCGTTTACGATATTCCATTCCACCAACCCACGACAGCTTATCGACACTCCACAATCCGGCAGACAGGACCCATTGGATTTCCCCCAGAATTACGAGACACACACAGCTCTGTTCTCTGGTTCCAAACGGATAGATACTTTAATGGGAAAATCAGGCTCTTTATATACAGTCAGTAACAATGACTCAACTACACCCACAACATCATACAATGGGTACTAACGAGCCCCCCTCAATACACATCTTTTAAGATGGACACCTGCTTATACAATACACATTCCTTTAGTCAGACATTCTGACTCCAATTCTAATTACCTACAGCTGGCAAGTCACACATCTGACCTTTTAGGCTTCATTCACACTTGGACGGACTCTGTCGCTACGGAGTCCGCCTGCTCCCGTCGGCTCAGCGGGAGATCAGTCCGCAGATCTCCGCTGAGCCGACGATGACAAGCTCCTCTCTGCTCACTGAGTGGGGGAGGGGCTTGTCGGGCACCGCTGTGTCCCTATGGAGCGATCTGATGAAAACGGACAGCATGTGCTAATGCTGTCCGTTTTCATCAGATCTTACCCGATCCGAATGGACGGATGGGGACGTGGCCCCCATACGTCTGTTTTTAGCGGGTCGGATGTCAGCGGACATGTCTCCGCTGACATCCGACGCTCCATAGCAATGCATGGAGCGGCCGTTCAGGTCCGCCGACAGACGGACCCGAACGGCCAAGTGTGAAAGAGGCCTTAGACTGTGCTAATATACAACACACATTATCATCAATAGAAATTCACACAAAACAGTGTTAATTAGCATCACACAACGAAAAGGTCTTTAGAAGCCAGACTGTCTACCAAGCTCCAATCCACATCACCACAGTAGCAGACTTAATTAGCACAATAGACAATAGAATGCAATCACAGCAAGCTTTTATCGTACACTACAGCCAGGTAGCTGAAGGTGATGACGTCTTTCAATTAACCTGTTGAGTTCAGAATCAACAACCAGTAATAGTTCTAGATATTCTGAATATATTGTGGATTATCATTACTGTCCCCTCTCATGTAATCCGAGATATCAGTTCTCAGTCATCCTATGCCCCTAGTGGACATAGGATGTCCCTAGACACAAGAGTCATTGGTGAGGCTGAAACAGAAATACCCCACACCCTTCAAGAGCCTCTGGGTCCCACGGGCCCTACCGTTACATTATCCTTTATAGTGTGTATATTAAAACTCACAGTTTTTATTCACGTTAATTCACAAATTTGTCTCACGATTCGTCGTTCATCCAGAACGCAAAGTAAAGCCTTTAAACAGCAGAAGCTGCGCTATTTTAACATTAGAAACCCTCGGGTTTTATCACATAGGAACATCTTTTCATTTTATTTTAGACTTGTTTTTTTATTGTATGTATATGGCGATACATCGCACACTCATGTGGAGATTAGATTGTAACGGGACATTACCACGGAGCTCAGCGGTGTGATCGAGTGAGAGCGCCCTGCTGGTTTGCAGATTCGGGTGACACGCTCTTCAGCTCTATGAATGTGAGCTCTGTAGTCACAGAAAGAGGGCGTGTCCTCACACACTGTGGTGATGCCTGAAGGGTTGCCTAGGCAACAGGCAGGTATATAAGGTTTCACCTCATTTGACCCACCCATCTGACGAAGGCCAATGAGAGGCCGACACGCATTTAGAAGGGAGGAGCCATATCTGTGACGTCAGGTGAAGCGCCGTGGGTCTAGATCGGCGGTGAATGAGCTGGTTATTTGATACTTGCTGTTTTTATTGTTATTTCTTGTAAGTGTAACTTTTTAGGGGACTCTAGCTGTGACTAAGCACTAGTTTCAGTGCGAAACGCGTCAGCAGTCGGGTTTTATTTTGCTGTGACTTGTAGTGCTGTCCTTCTTTTAATAAAGGCGACAATTTGTTCAGAGTGCGGCTGTCCAGAGACAATTTTTGTTCCTGTGTAACTTTTTAGGGGGGCTTTTATAATAAATTCAGAAGCAGAGAGCACTATGGTACTTGTGTTTTTTCTTTCATGTCCTTCCCCCCGGGATATAGAAGTGGAATTGATTATTAATAAGTGAATGGAGGAAGGTGGTGTTTGGAGACAATTTATACGTTGATTCCCCACACAGAGGTGCAGTCTGGAGACTGTAGGAATTACTACCATTGGTAAAGTGGACGGATCGTGATCGGACACAAGGAGTGATCTGTCTATGAGTTTTATACTCACCCTTGAGGTGAGCATGCATTTTAGCAGGTGGGGGGCGCACTGAATATTGGATCCATTTAAATCGGATTTTTCACAGCGGTGACAGCTTTGGAAACCTCCATATGAACTGTTTTTTTATCATTTATTTCTTTTTTCATAAATAGTTTTATGGAATGTATAATTATTTGTTTCTATAAGATTTATAGATACGCAGCGCTGCACTATTTTCACACAATTAATATGCAGCTTCTACTTTTCAGAGGTGCGATATCCTTCTCTGTACAATCCGTGTTTTATTGATTGCATGGAATATTGGAATTTTCTGAGATTGTGGATTTGGGGTTTTCATGAGCTGGAAGCCACAATCATCACAATGATGACAAATCACGGCTTGAACCCTCTTGCTTTGCATGTAATGAGTCTCTCTCATATATTCGTCTCGCCCTTTAAGTGAAATAAATGAACTTTTGCACCATATTAAAAATTTTTGAGTTTCACCCGTATATCAGGGTGTGCGTCTTCCCCACATGTCCAGCAACATTCACATACAAGACATTTCCCGCACTCACTAATACACCTCGAGGGGTTGTGTGGGACCCCTGATGTACAGGAAGACAGGACTTCAGTGAGGAACATTTCCCTCACTCAGGACAGGAATACGGCTTCTCCCCCGTGTGTGATCTCTGATGTGTGGAAAGACCGATCTTCTGTGAAAAACATTTTCCACACTCAGGACAGGAATACGGCTTCTCCCCTGTGTGAGATCTCTGATGTGTGGAAAGATGGGACTTCTGTGAAAAACATTTCCCACACTCAGAACAGGAAAAAGGCTTCTCCCCCGTGTGAGATCTCTTATGTGTGGAAAGATAGGACTTATCTGAAAAACATTTCCCGCACTCAGAACAGGAAAAGGGCAACTCCCCCGTGTGAGATCTTTGGTGTATGGAAAGATTGGACTTCTCTGAAAAACATTTCCCGCACTCAGAACAGGAAAAAGGCTTCTCCCCCGTGTGAGTTCTCTGATGTGTGGAAAGACTGGACTTCACTGAAAAACATTTCCCGCACTCAGGACAGGAATATGGCTTTTCCCCCGTGTGAGATCTCTGGTGTGTGGAAAGATTGGACTTCATTGAAAAACATTTTCCGCACTCAGAACAAGAAAAAGGCCACTCCCCCGTGTGAGATCTCTGATGTTTAAAAAGACCGGACATCTGTGAAAAACATTTCCCGCACTCAGAACAGGAAAACGACTTCTCCCCGGTGTGAGATCTCTGATGTGTGGAAAGACTGGACTTCTGTGAAAAACATTTCCCGCACTCAGAACAGGAAAAAGGCTTCTCCCCCGTGTGAGATCTCTGATGTTTAGAAAGATCGGACTTCTGTGAAAAACATTTCCCGCACTCAGAACAGGAAAAAGGCTTCTCCCCCGTGTGAGATCTCTGGTGTGTGGAAAGATAGGACTTATCTGAAAAACATTTCCCGCACTCAGAACAGGAAAAAGGCTTCTCCCCTGTGTGAGATCTCTGATGTGTGGAAAGACTGGACTTCACTGAAAAACATTTCCCGCACTCAGAACAGGAATACGGCTTCTCACCTGTGTGAGATCTCTGGTGTGTGGAAAGATAGGACTTATCCGAAAAACATTTCCCGCACTCAGAACAGGAAAAAGGCTTCTCCCCCGTGTGAGATCTCTGATGTGTGGAAAGATAGGACTTATCTGAAAAACATTTCCCGCACTCAGAACAGGAATACGGCTTCTCACCTGTGTGAGATTTTTTATGCTTACAAAGACTGCTTTTGAAACTGAAACACTTCCCGCACTCAGCACAGAAAAACTTCTTATCTGTTGGAAGGACGGCACCGTCCCGCACAGTCTGAGGTTCCTCAGGATAAGAGGAATACGATGGTCTGGCACCGTCCCGCACAGTCTGAGGTTCCTCAGGATAAGAGGAATACGATGGTCCGGCACCGTCCCGCACAGTCTGAGGTTCCTCAGGATAAGAGGAATACGATGGTCCGGCACCGTCCCGCACAGTCTGAGGTTCCTCAGGATAAGAGGAATACGATGGTCCGGCACCGTCCCGCACAGTCTGAGGTTCCTCAGGATAAGAGGAATATGATGGTCCGGCACCGTCCCGCACAGTCTGAGGTTCCTCAGGATAAGAGGAATACGATGGTCCATCTACACTGTGTGGTGCCGGATGGACATTTGAGGTAGTCAGGTTTTCTCCTGGACTATACTGTGTGATGTCCTCATCTTCTACTTTACAGTCTGGAGACAAAGTGAGACAATCCTCTGAGGTTTTCCTCATCTCCCGTCCATCTACTAAAATAGAAATACAAAAATTATTACTAGACATGAGCTGATTGGTTCCCCTAAACCAGGACTCCGCCCACATCAGGCAGCTTTGTCTCTGAGGATCTTACAATTCCCACCTCAAGGTAACTAGTAAATGGGTCCTCTGATCTCCTACCAGATCAATTCCTTATTCATGGACCTTAGTCAGAGAGTGAGGAAACAATGAGAACTGTCTTTTATAGGGGTGACAGTGATGAGGGGATTATAGGACGAGGGTCAGGAGTATGTAATGTACAACATAGAGTATATAGTGCAGGGGTCAGGAGTATGTAATGTACAACATAGAGCATATAGTGCAGGGGTCAGGAGTATGTAATGTACAACATAGAGTATATAGTGCAGGGGTCAGGAGTATGTAATGTACAACATAGAGAATATAGTGCAGGGGTCAGGAGTATGTAATGAACATGTAGCACCCTGGTGTTTAGGAAGGGTGGCTAATAAATTGAGTTCACCAGGTGGTAGTTATCCTTGCTTATTGTTAGGAGATCTACTGATTCCTCTCTAACTTTGGATTGCTGCACCTTTTCTCTTCTGTCACTAGGTGGCACTAGATAGACAAGGGTGTAGCAAGGTCGGATTATGAAGGGATGGGGTGCCTCAGACAATTGGCAGGGGTTTCTTTGGTCCCTTGGCCTGCTGGGAGAGCCTATTTGGGTGGAGTCAGGTGATCGAGGTTCTGTGCCACCTGGACGGCTGTCTGGGTAGACGTGTGTTATGTCGCCCGTGTTCTTAGGCCAGAAGCCTGAGGCCTATCCAGGAGCAAGAGAAGCAGCGCAGGGTTGGGACTGCAGGATTGGATTCCAACTGAGAGTAAAGGTTCAGCCCAACGGGGAACCAGTTGTGGTCGGAGGTGGAGGGGAAGCTGTCGCCACTAAGGGACCATCCACCTTGTTACCGGAGACTACAGTTAGTAAGCTGGAGCCAGTACCAGAGCAATCTTCTCACCAGCCTGGGACAGTGAAGAAGTGGGAAAGCTTCAGCAGGTGCCAAACCAGGGGCCCAGCAGGATAACGGGGGGTGACGCTTGAGGAGCATCATTAAGTGCCAAGCCAGGGCCCCAGCAGGATAGCGGGGGTGACGCTTGAGGAGCATCATTAAGTGCCAAGCCAGGGGCCCAGCAGGATAGCGGGGGTGACGCTTGAGCATCAGTAAGTGCCAAGCCAGGGGCCCAGCAGGATAGCGGGGGTGACGCTTGAGGAGCATCATTAAGTGCCAAGCCAGGGGTCCAGCAGGATAGCGGAGGTGATGCTTGAGCATCAGTAAGTGTCAAGCCAGGGGCCCAGCAGGATAGCGGGGGTGACGCTTGAGGAATATACAGTGGGTTAGCTGTAGAAGAGCTCAGGAGATTCAGTGGCCACTGAATCTGGAAGTCTAGTGAGTAGGGATGAGCCTAACACCTCCCCCTTCGGTTCGTGGCAGAACAAGCGAATGGACCGAAAGTTTGTGTGAACATTCAAACACCGTTAAAGTTTATGGGGCCCGAACGTGAAAAATCAAAAGTGCCCGCAGGCTCTATATACTCTGAACAGCAGTATACAGTCGCTCCCCGGGTTACAAACAAGACAGGGACTGGAGGTTTGTTCTTAAGTTGAATCTGTTTGTAATTTGGAACTGGTACATTTTGTAAGTGTAGCTCCAGACAAAAAAAATCGAATTTTAAGCTTTTTGGAAAACATAGAGAAGGGTTTTCACCCCTGTAACATTTGTTTTGCTGTCTGTGCCCCGTGTTCAGAAGATTTCACCTCACTTTCTGTCCCAATGACAATTGGATTTAGAAAATTTGGGGTTATTAGGGAAACAAGGATTGGTGATAAAGCTGCAGTGGAGAGGAGACACCTTTTTCCCATATTAATTCTTACAGGAGAGAATTTCTCTTCCTAGGGGTAGATTTCCTCTCACTTCCTGTTGTCTCCCTCCATTTGTAAGTAGGATGTTTGAAAGTAGGGGAAAATTGTGCCTTAGGTGTTGGTGGTACCAGAACACTGTAAGCCCTCACTGTTACTCTTGGTAGGTGCAGGAACGGGCCCTGCTGTGAAATATTAGATCAAAAATTGTAATTAACAGGGGCGTGTAAACAGAGGCAGAAAAATTGGGCCTTAGGCGGCGGTGGTAGTGCCCTGAAACAAAAATATTCTTAGAAGCTATCAACATGAACATTGAGGAGGAATAGGATAGTCACTCAGCATAATAGGATAGTCACTCAGCATAGGCAGTCTTCAAGGGATCCCACATCCATAGAAAAATCAATTGGTTACATCAGCATCAGGTGCTTCGTAGCTGGTGATCCAAGACTGATTCATTTTTATGAAGGTGAGCCGATCAACAGAGTCTGTGGACAGGCGCACTCTGTGATCTGGCTCAGCTGTGATTCCCCTGTTTTTAAACGAATTGGACAACGTTGTCTTATTTTTTAATTGTGTAAACCAATCCATCTATCTGTCACCCCTTTTTGATGAACTATTGCTGTGTGTTTTTCTATGATTAAAGTTCATTGTACCATCCATAGTGGTCTGTTTTGGTCTACTTTGAGAGAACTTTATTTTCTCACTTTTTTGCTAGATTTTTCTAGGCCATCAGAACTGCATTGACATAGTATTCTATGTGAATGAGACTTGGATAGATGCACTGAACTATATGTAGATTTATATATACTACCTCTTTGTAAGGTATTTATAATCGGTTGATCCAGGCATTACTCCATATTTTTCGCTCTGTCAAACAAGGCCAAGACATTGCCTTCCACATGCTGGTAGAGAGCTGGAATAGTCTTCCGTGAAAAGAAATGGTGTTTGGGAACCTGCCACTGAGGTACCGCAAATTCCACAAATTCACAAAAGGGGCAGAGTCTACCAGCTGAAAAGGCAGCAGTTGCAATGCTAGCAATTTAGCCAAGCTAGCATTCAGACGCTGAGCATGTGGATGGCTGGGACCATATTTCTTTCTATGATTTAGTAACAGGGGTAGGGAAATTTGCCTGCTACAATCGGATGTTGGGACACCTTATTCTACACGTTCATTCCTCTCAGTGCAGGTTTCTGAGAGGACTGAGGGTATAGTGGGGTTGGAGATCCCAGCTGATGCGGAGCAAGGAAAAGCCCGCCTTCTTCTTTCATGTGGGTCTTTTCGGTACGCTTGCCAACAGACTGCATGGGAGGTCATATGTCTGGTCAAGCATGTGGTGCCCAAGCGGTTGCTGTTTTGGCCACACTTGATACCTTTCAGACATAATGTTGCAAACAGCAATGGTGCCATCTGTTGCACATGTGTCAAAAAAGACCCACACCAAAGAACTTTTCAAAATAAGCGGGGAGTCAGCAGCGCCCTGCACATGCTTAGCTCTGCAACGTGATGCAATAGGGTAAACCCTTAAGCTGCCCCCTGGAGGGCATTCTGCCTCATTGGAGATGTGCCTCCTCCCTTCTATCAGGCACCCAAGTAGAGTCAGTGACCTCATCATCCCCTCCCTCCTCCTCACTGGAGCAAACTTGGCAGTATGCTGCAGCTGGGGGAACATGACTGCCAGTTTCTTGTCCTTCTTGGGCACCCCCTCTCTCTAGGCTCACGTTACTCCCTTCCTCAACCTGGGTCCCATCATCTGAGCCTTCAAAACGCTGCGCATCCTCCTGCAGCATGTACCCGACACTGTGGTCGAACAGTTCGGGGGACTCCTCTGTGCATGATGGTGGGGATAGGGAAGGATTGACTGATGACATGGAGCCAATGGAATAGGCCGCTGTGGCAGCTGCATTGGCAGGCAAACTACTCTGAGCCTGGGTGACAGAGGATGAGGACGGCTTTGTTATCCACTCCACCAACTCTTCTGCATGTTATGGCTCAACGCCGATATATGTATATATACATATATATAATTTATTGGACTGCAGCTCACTGAATCACCTGCCTGCCTGAAAGTATATTAGAAAAAGTACACCAGGAACGGCCTGCAGTCAGATCTAGCTACACTGGATGCAGTGGATATATATATATATGTGTGTGTAGGAGACTGTATATATATATATATATATATATATATACATATTAAATGCACTGCAGCTCACTGAATCACCTGCCTGCTCAATCTAAATGACACACTGGGGCCTGATTTACCAAGCCTTTACTCCATGACTCATGGAGTAAAAGCAGGAGTAGCAGCCGTTTGGCCATTTACTAAAGAAATGCGCTGCTAGTGCAGTGTATTTCCCTAGTTACTAATGTGCTCCGTGCGCCCAGGAGAGGGTGCATTGTGCACCAGTACAGACCTGGCGCACGGCACATTAAACTGTAAATTGCGGGGGTTTGGGCGGGAGTTTATTAGGGGGGGAGGTGGGGGGATGCAGGGGAAGTGAAGTGACATGTGTTTTGAAGTGTTTGGCGGGCCGAATTGAAAGGGAAAGTGTTTTTTGAAAACAGATCCCCGTACGCTTGCACAGTGCGCCTGAACCTCGGGAGGTTCATTTGCATACTGGGCATGCGCAGAGAGAAAAGTCAGGGATTCCCGTGCGCCTTGTCAGTACGCCGTGAAAATCTTGGTAAATACCAAGCGGCGTACCCGTGATTGCGCTGCGTGACGCGGCGCACGGGAATCTCCGAGCTGTTTTCAGCCCTGAAGGGGAACTCGGCGCCAAATTTCAAACTTGAAATCGGCGCGGGTCCCCCTTCAGGGCTACATTAGGCTCTTAGGCTTGGTCCGGAACGTGAGGGGTTAAACCCGCGCCGATTCGGCGCGGGGGTCCCCCCAGATCCAAACCAAGCCCTCATCCCAAGCATGCAGTCTGGCCCGGACAGGAATGGGGGAGGGGACGAGCGAGCGCCCCCCCCCCTCCTGAGCCGTACCAGACCGCATGCCCTCAACATGGGGGAGTGTGTGCTGTGGGGGAGGGGGGCACTGCCCCCCCACCCCACAGCACTCTTGCCCCCATGTCGATAGGGACAAGAGCCTCTTCCCGACAACCCTTGCCATTGGTTGTCGGGGTATGCGGGCGGGGCTAATCGGAATCTGCGAGCTCCCTTTAATAAGGGGGCCCCCAGATGCCGGCCCCCCACCCTATGTGAATGAGTATAGGGTACATCGTACCTCTACCCATTCACATGGGGGAAAGTGTAAAGTAAAAAAAACACACCACACAGAATAAAATATTTTATTAATCTGCTCCGGAGCCCCCCCTTTCTTCTTTAGCTCTCTTAGAAGGGGGGGTTTCTTCTCTCCCGATCTTCCGCCGGGACCCTGGGCTTCGGTGATTTCTGCCGGGGGAGGGCGCCATCCCTCGGTTCTCTCCGGAGCCTTCCGCCGGATGCCCCCACCCCATTTAAGCTCTTTTTCATTAGGGAGGGGCATCCGGACTTCGGGGTCTTCTGCCGGGGGATGGCGCCTATCCCCCGGTCTTTCCGGTGCCTTCCGCCAGGGTTCCGGTCTTCCTGGTCTTCTGCCGGGGGTGCGCCAACTCCCCGGTCTTTTCTCTTCTGTCTTCTCTGCTCCCTCTTCTGCCTGGCTCCCCCGCGGAGCCAGGGCTTTCTTCCGTCTTCTTTATTCTCCCTTCCTTCTTCTGCCTGTCTCCTCCGGGAGCCCAGGGCTTGTCTCCGCTGTCTTCTTCCTTCTCTTCCATTGGATGTTGACACGACGAGGTCCGGCGCTGGAATGCCGTCTGAGCAGTGGGCATGGACTTATATAGGGCAATGCCACCATGTGACCTCAACCCATGTGACATCACATTCCCATCATGCCCAGGGAATGTGATGTCACATGGGTTGAGGTCACATGGTGGCATTACCCTATATAAGTCCATGCCCGCCGCTGACACGGCATGTCAGCGCGGAACCTCGTCGTGTCAACATCGAATGGAAGAGAAGGAAGAAGACAGCGGAGACAAGCCCTGTGCTCCGCGGAGGAGACAGGCAGAAGAAGGAAGAGAGAAGAAAGAAGACGGACGAAGGCCCTGGCTCCGCGGGGGAGCCAGGCAGAAGAGGGAGCAGAGAAGACAGAAGAGAAAAGACCGGGGAGTTGGCGCACCCCCGGCAGAAGACCAGGAAGACCGGAACCCTGGCGGAAGGCACCGGAAAGACCGGGGGATAGGCGCCATCCCCCGGCAGAAGACCCCGAAGTCCGGATGCCCCTCCCTAATGAAAAAGAGCTTAAATGGGGTGGGGGCATCCGGCGGAAGGCTCCGGAGAGGACCGAGGGATGGCGCCCTCCCCCGGCAGAAATCACCGAAGCCCAGGGTCCCGGCAGAAGATCGGGAGAGAAGAAACCCCCCCTTCTAAGAGAGCTAAAGAAGAAAGGGGGGGCTCCGGAGCAGATTAATAAAATATTTTATTCTGTGTGGTGTTTTTTTTTTTACTTTACATTTCCCCCATGTGAATGGGTAGAGGTACGATGTACCCCATACTCATTCACATAGGGTGGGGGGCCGGAATCTGGGGACCCCTTTATTAAAGGGGTCTCTCAGATTCTGATAAGCTCTCCGCCCGCATACCCCGACAACCACTGGCCAGGGTTGTCGGGAAGAGGCTCTTGTCCCTATCGACATGGGGGCAAGAGTGCTTTGGGGTGGGGGGGCAGTGCCCCCCTCCCCCACAGCACACACTCCCCCATGTTGAGGGCATGTGGTCTGGTATGGCTCAGGAGGGAGGGGGGCGCTCGCTCGTCCCCACCCCCATTCCTGTCTGACCAGACTGCGTGCCTGGGATAAGGGCTTGGTTTGGATCTTGGGGGGGGCCCCACGCTATTTTTTTTGGCCCCGGTTTAACCCCTTATGTTCCAGACCAAGCCTAAGAGCCTGGTATGCACCTGGAGGGAACCCACCTTATTTTTTTTTTGGGGGGTCTGGAGTTCCCCTTCATGAACAGCGATCTGTCATTTACACATGTCAGTCCCCCCCCCCCCCCCCCCTACAGTTAGAACACACCCAGGGAACATATTTAACCCCTCCCTCGCACCTAGTGTTAACCCCTTCCCTGCCAGTGGCATTTTTTGAGTAAGCAATGCATTTTTTACAGCACTGATCGCTAGAAAAATGCCAATGGTTCCAAAAAACTGTTCGATGTGTCCGCCATAATGTCGCAGTACCGATAAAAATCGCTGATCGCCCCAATAACTAGTTAAAACAACAAAAAAAAAAAATTTGTAGACGCTATAACTTTGCAAAAAACAAACACTAAACGCTATTTGCGATTTTTTGGAACCAAAAAGATGTAGAATACGTATCGGCCTAAACTGAGGGGTTTTTTAGTTTTTTGAATATATATTTTTGGGGATATTTATTATAGCAAAAAGTAAAAATAATTTTTACATATGTGGGCGGGACTTACGCAAGTCCCGCCCACATATATAAACATCGTTCAAACCACACATGTGAGGTATTGACGCGTGCATTAGAGCGAGAGCAATACTTTTACCACTAGACCTTCTTTGTAACTATAAACTGGTAACCTGGAAAAAAAAGGAAAAGGTCGCCTATGGGGATATTCACGGAATTCATTTTGGCCCCATTGCAGGAGTGTTTCCAATAGTAAAGCGTGACATGTAAGGTATCTATTTACTCAGTGTAACATCATCTTTCACATTATCCCCAAAAATTGGGCTCACTTTTGTGTTTTGTTAATTTTTAACCACTTGAGCCCGGACCATATTTCTGGTCAATGACCGGGCAAGTTTTTGTGATTCGGCGCGGCGTCGCTTTAACTGACAATTGCGCAGTCGTGCGACGTGGCTCCCAAACAAAATTGGCAACCTTTTTTTTCCCACAAATAGATTATTAAATGTGCGTGTTTACTTCTGTCTTTAACACCTCCCCTTCAGGCTGGAAAGCATCAGATCAGGGGAAACAAAAAAAAAAAAGCTCTCATTCCATTGCAGCTTGGTTCCTACATGTGTGATGAACTGAGCATGCTCAAACACTTAGAAAAAAAATATCCTTTCTTTTTAAAAGGTGAAAAACACTCATTGGATGCTCATAGAGCGTGGTTTGGGTTAATTGCAGGTGTGCCCAATTACAAGCTCACCCAAACTAGAGACTGCAATTTGTTCATGTGATTCCAATTGCTTCATTACTAGCACTGTTATAAAAAGCTTGGATCGATCAGTCCTCAGCTGCCCTCAGAAGGGGCAGGCTGGCAGAAATGCTGTTGCTAAACACAAATGTGGTTTGTTGCATGGGTTTTGTTTTATTTTGCCAATGGTTTTGGTTTATTTTTAAATGATGTTCACTTTGATGTATTTGTCTATGTGGCCTTATTTTATGAAAAATGTGTGAAGCTATGGTTAATTAGAATTTTGAAATGTATTTTTGTTTGTTTGTCTTTTTTTGCTTTCCTTGTTTTGTTGACCAATAAAAATTACTTTAAAATTGTTAAGTTTGTCTTTTGTTACTTTTTCATGCTACATATGTTGACAGCTGCAGCTGAACTAGGTTTGGGCCTAACAAATTATGTGTGTCTAAGCTTCTTTCCTGGTGTGTAATCATGAAATGTTTGCCATGTTTATTCCCCATGACTTTAAAGAGAAAAACTGGTAAGTATTTTATTTATTCTGCAGTGGTCCTCAGCCCTCAAGTACCCCCGACAGGACATGTTTTGGGGATTTCTCTTATCAAGAATTGCTGTCCAGACTGTATTTTAAAGCACATGTGCAAGATGAAGGAAAACCTGCAAACATGGCCTGTGGGGGGGGGTTTGCTAATGGTGGACAGGCTTGACGTGCTGATTTACAGCACTGTGCTTAAATCTAGGGCAAGGCAATCCTATTCAAATTGTCGGTGTTTGAGGGAAGCCAAGTGAGTGTTAGAACCCCTGCTTTGTGTTTTTTTATTTTTGTGTTGAGCTTTGTGTCCCTTTTCTTAAAATTGGCTTCACTTCCTGTCACACAGCTGAACAGGAAGTGAGGTTAAAACCCTACCAGTGTCATTTCTTGGGGACACCGGTCAATCTAACTAGTGTCCCCATTAAGCAAATTGCACTCCAGCACTGCTGTGTACACCCCAAATCATGGGTCTTCAAACTACGGCCCTCCAGTTGTTCAGGAACTACAATTCCCATCATGCCTAGTCATGTCTGTGAATGTCAGTGCATTACAAGGCCTCATGGGATGTGTAGTTCTAAAACAGCTGGAGGGCCGTAGTTTGAGGATCCCTGCCCCAAATGATTATTTAGTTTGGGGTTTAGTAAAGGCAAAGCCACTCTGCAGTACAAGCATAGTTGCTGAAAATCAGAGAGGAAGCACTGATGGTTTTAACATCCAATCCTGTAGAAGCAAAGTTGTTTTGTTTTCTTCCTTGCTTTGCACTTGTAGGAGTGGATTTGCCTTTAGTAAATGGACCCCAAAGTCCAAGATCCCTAATAATTTGGGGTGTACACAGCAAAATGCTAGAGTGCAATTTACATAATGGGAAACTATTTAGCTTGATCTCTGTGTCCCCAAGAAAAGATATTAGTAAGGTTTTACCCTCACTTCCTGTTTGGCTATGTGACAGGAAGTGAATGAATTAGAAAGGGTGAAGACACCTCACAAATGTTGTCACTATCAGGGGTGCAGACATCCCCAAAAAATGAGCAGATAATACTTATTTGCAAATTAATCATTTTTTAGTTAACATTGGGTGGGGTGCTCTAACACACACATTCCTACATATTAGCCACGCTCTATCCTGGCCTATTGGCATGGTTATATTTTCTTAGGGCTCTCAATAAAACTCTATGAAATTTGTGCTTAAACTAGAACCAGGGGCGGACTGACAACTCATGGGGCCCCTGGGCAATAGAAGATTATGGGGCCCCTCTGGCTTACAGATGACCACCACGCCAGGAGGTAGTGCAGAGGCGGGCAGCTAAAATCTTGGGATATTCACATTAAAAGCATGTCATTTTCGGACATATCAGGGACAGATCTAAAAAAAACACAGATTTTTACATACTGTCCCTGGTTTTACTGAGCCTGGCAACCCGGATGGGGCCCCCTAGTGGCATGGGGCCCTCGGGCAGTGCCCGAGTGACTCAATGGTCAGTCCGCCCCTGACAAGAACTATAATCAACAAGTTTTATTTTCTTTCATTTTGGATAGAGTGAGGGAGGGTTATAGGCCCTGTCAGTTTATTTTGTATTATCTGTGTCCAATTGGGGAGATTTGCCTTCACTTCCTGCCCCATAGCCAAACAGGAAGTGAGAGAAAAACGATGCAAATTAACCACTTCCCGCCCAGCCTATGGCCGATTTACGTCCGGGAAGTGGTTACACAATCCTGACAGGACGTCCTGCAGGATTTCATGCCGCACGCGCCTGTGGGGGCACGCAGCGCGGCGATCGGTGATGCGGGGTGTCAGTCTGATCTCAGTAAAGAGTCTCTCACGGAGACGGAGACTCTTTACCACGTGATCAGCCGTGTCCAATCACAGCTGATCACGATGTAAACAGGAAGAGCCATCGATGGCTCTTCCTCACTCGCGTCTGACAGACGCGAGTATAGGAGAGCCGATCGGCGGCTCTCCTGACAGGGGGCGTTCGCGCTGATTGTTTATCAGCGCAGCCCCCCCTCGGATCACCACACTGGACCACCAGGGTGTGCAAAAACAAAAAAAATATAGAACAAAAAAACAAAAAGCATTTAAAAATAAGAAAAAAGATGCCAATCAGTGCCCACAAATGGGCACTGACTGGGAAAATCAGTGCCACCCCACAGTGCCCATCCATGCACAGTGCCCACCTATCAGTGCCCACCTGTGCCACCCATAAGTATCCATCAGTGCCACCCATAAGTGCCGCCCATAAGTATCCATCAGTGCCACCCATAAGTGCCGCCCATCTGTGCCGCCCATGAGTGCCCATCAGTGCCGCCTATGAGTGCCCATCAGTGCCGCATAGCAGCGCCGCCAATCAATGCCACCTCATCTGTGCCGTCAGTACTACCTCATCGATGTCCATCAGTGCCATCTCATCGGTGCCCATCAGTGCCGCCATATCAGTGCCCGTAATTGAAAGAGAAAAACTTATTTACAAAAAAATTAACCTAAAAAAAGAAAAACGTTTTTTTGTTTCAAAATTTGCAGTCTTTTTTTAGTTGTTGCGCAAAAAAAAAAAAGCAGAGGTGATCAAATAACAACAAAAGAAAGCTCTATTTGTGGGGAAAAAAGGACGCCAATTTTGTTTGGGTACAGTGTTGTATGACCGCGCAATTGCCATTCAAAGTGCGACAGTGCTGAAAGCTGAAAATTGGCTTGGCGGGAAGGTGCGTAAGTGCCTGGTATGGAAGTGGTTAAGGGAATCCAGTGCCCCCCCAGAACTAGTGTGTGGGTCCCCTGAAAATTACTGGGCGGGGTTATACAAAAACAGGGTGTGACCTTGACAGGAAGGGGTGGGTCATTTTTCTATTAGGAGGTGCAGATATGTAGTCAGGCCTAGGGCAGAACCAAACCTAAATATACTACTGCATATTAGGGCTTATTTAGACCGGAACCGATTTACAGCGTGTTTTTATATTGTGGGAGGAAACCCACGCAGGCACAGGGAGAACATGCAAACTCCATGCAGATGCTGTCACGGGCGGGATTCGAACCAACGACTCTTTTGCTGCTAGGTCAAAGTGCTATACACTACACCACTGTGGTGAACGAACATGATTGCAGCTGAAAGCATGATAACTTTTATTTATTTTTTTCAATACCATGCTTTCCAGCCTTATTGACCCCGCCTCTCTCCATAAAGAGGACCTGTCACACACTAGTCCTATTACAAGGGATGTTTACATTCCTTGTAATAGGAAGAAAACTGATCATTTTTTTTTTATTTTTTTAGTTCAGTGTAAAACATTATAAAACTAAATAAAAATAAATAAGAAAACCCCAAAAAAAATTTTTAAAGCGCCCCGTCCCGACGAGCTCGCGCACAGAAGCAAACGCATACGCGAGTAGCGCCCGCATATGAAAACAGTATTCAAACCACACAAGTGAGGTATCGCCGCGATCGTTAGAGTGAGAGCAATAATTCTAGCCCTAGACCTACTCTGCAACTCAAAAAATGCAACCTGTAGAATTTTTTAAACGTCGCCTATCGAGATTTTTAAAGGGTAAAAGTTTGACGCCATGCCACGAGCGGGCGCAATTTTTAAGCGTGACATGTTGGTTATCATTTTACTCGGCGTAACATTATCTTTCACAATATATAAAAAAATTGGGCAAAATGTATTGTTGTCTTATTTTTTAATTCAAAAAAGTGATTTTTATCCAAAAAAAGTGCGCTTGTAAGACCGCTGCGCAAATACGGTGTGACAAAAAGTATTGCAATGACTGCCATTTTATTCCCTAGGATGTCTGCTAAAAAAAATATATAATGTTTGGGGGTTCTGATTAATTTTCTAGCCAAAAAATTGTGATTTTCACATGAAGGAGAGAAGTGCCAGAATTAACCCGGTGGGCAAGTGGTTAAAGTACTCATGGCTATAAAGAATAGAGTCATTGCTCATTAAAAAAAAAAAAAAAAAAAAAGGGGGTCCCTCCAAATTAAATTACCAGGCCCTTCAGGTCTGGAATGGATATTAAGGGGAACCCCGCCGTAAAAACCAAAAAAAAAAAAAGACGTGCGGTTCCCGGCAAATATCCATTCCAGACCCTTCAGGTCTGGTGTGGATTTTAAGGGGAACTCCACCCCAAATTGAAAAAAAAATGGCGTGGAGTCCCCCTAAAAATCCACACCAGACCCTTATCCGAGCACGTTGACCTGGCCGGCCGCAGAAAAGAGGGGGGGACAGAGTGCGGCCCCCCCCCCCTCTCCTGAACCGCACCAGGCCACATGCCCTCAACATGGGGAGGATGTCCCCATGTTGATGGGGACAAGGGTCTCATCCCCACAACCCTTGCCCGGTGGTTGTGGGGGTATGCGGGCGGGAGGTTTATCAGAATCTGGAAGACCCCTTTAACAAAGGGGACCCCCAGATCCTGACCCCCCCCCTGTGTGAAATGGTAATGGGGTACATTGTACCTCTACCATTTCACCCCAAAAAAAATGTCAAAGTGATAAAAATGACAGTAGCCGGTTTTTGACAAATCTTTTAATAAAATCTTCTTTTCTTCTTTCCTTCGGGTTTCTTCCGCTGCTTCTTTCTTCTCGTTCACATCTTGCCCGACGTCTTCTTCTATCTTCTCCGTCCGTCCTTCAGCCTTCTGGTCCCGCATCTTGCCCGTTGTCTTCTCCGTCCGCCTCCTCGTCCGCATCTTGGGTCTTCTGCGGTCTTCTTCTCGGTCCGCCGCCTTCTCGTCCCCGGACCCAGCGTTTGAATTTGATTTGGCCGCCGTTTTCCCGCTCCTGGGACCCGCCCCCCTCTGACGCCACAAGTAAACTCCTTAGAAGGTCATGTGCGTCAGAGGGGGGCGGGGTCACATGAGTGTGACACGGCGGGAACTTCTTCTCCGGGCGGCGCGATTGAAATTGAATTCCCCCGCTGTGTGACGCTCTGCGACCCCGCCCCCCTCTGACGCACATGACCTTCTAAGGAGTTTACTTGTGGCGTCAGAGGGGGGCGGGGTCACATGAGTGTGACACGGCGGGAACTTCTTCTCCGGGCGGCGCGATTGAAATTGAATTCCCCCGCTGTGTGACGCTCTGCGACCCCGCCCCCCTCTGACGCACATGACCTTCTAAGGAGTTTACTTGTGGCGTCAGAGGGGGGCGGGTCCCAGGAGCGGGAAAACGGCGGCCAAATCAAATTCAAACGCTGGGTCCGGGGACGAGAAGGCGGCGGACCGAGAAGAAGACCGCAGAAGACCCAAGATGCGGACGAGGAGGCGGACGGAGAAGACAACGGGCAAGATGCGGGACCAGAAGGCTGAAGGACGGACGGAGAAGATAGAAGAAGACGTCGGGCAAGATGTGGACGAGAAGAAGCAGCGGAAGAAACCCAAAGGAAAGAAGAAAAGAAGATTTTATTAAAAGATTTGTCAAAAACCGGCTACTGTCATTTTTATCACTTTGACATTTTTTTGGGGGTGAAATGGTAGAGGTACAATGTACCCCATTACCATTTCACACAGGGGGGGGTCAGGATCTGGGGGTCCCCTTTGTTAAAGGGGTCTTCCAGATTCTGATAAACCTCCCGCCCGCATACCCCCACAACCACCGGGCAAGGGTTGTGGGGATGAGACCCTTGTCCCCATCAACATGGGGACATCCTCCCCATGTTGAGGGCATGTGGCCTGGTGCGGTTCAGGAGAGAGGGGGGGCCGCACTCTGTCCCCCCCTCTTTTCTGCGGCCGGCCAGGTCAACGTGCTCGGATAAGGGTCTGGTGTGGATTTTTAGGGGGACTCCACGCCATTTTTTTTTCAATTTGGGGTGGAGTTCCCCTTAAAATCCACACCAGACCTGAAGGGTCTGGAATGGATATTTGCCGGGAACCGCACGTCTTTTTTTTTTTGGGTTTTTACGGCGGGGTTCCCCTTAATATCCATTCCAGACCTGAAGGGCCTGGTAATTTAATTTGGGGGAACCCCTACACATTTTTTGGTTTGTTTTATGAATGAATCCCTTTAGAATTGTCAGAGCCGACAATTCATTATAGCCGCGTGTGAATTTTTAAATGACTTTTTTCCTTCTGAATGTCACTTTGTGCAGGGGGAGTTCTAAGTGCGGGAAAAATGCGCTATTTCACATGCTGACATTACACCCCCCCTAGGTACGAAATTTAAAGGAATATTTCACTTTTATTGTTTCACTTTAAGAATTATTAATTTCACTGCTCCCGAAAAAACGTCCGTTTTAAAAAATAAAAAAAGCATTGATACATGTTTCCTGGGGCAGGACTGAGGTCCCCAAACACTTTTTAGGACAAAACTTGCAGATTAGCCTTTAAAATGAACACTTTTGATTTCTCCCATAGACTTCTATAGGGAGTTCGGCGCGGCTTTACATATTAGTTTCAATGCGCCGGCTGCTACGCTGGTTCATGCGCCTGATTAAGCCTCCACCCGGAGTACTAATTAACGCATGAACCAGCGCAGCGCACAGAGCATAGTAAATCAGGCCCACTGTCTCTGTCCACGCCAACAACACACTACACAGGGCCGACGGGCATGAAGCCTTATATAGTGTGGGGCGTAGACTTAGTCCCCCTGAGCCATGATTGGCCAAAGGCACCTTGCCTTTGGCCAATTATGTCTCTCTTTGCTGACAGCGCTGGGATTGGCTAAAGTATGCGGGTCATAGTGCATGCTTTGGCCAATCATCACACAGCAATGAACTGCGATGTCGCAGTGCATTATGGTGCGTAACGCAGCGCTCGAATTTGGCGCGAACGCCCCATAATGTTCGTTTTTCGATGAACAGGCGAACAGCCAATGTTCGAGTGGAACTCATGTTTCGACCCGAACATAAATATCATCCCTACTAGTGAGAGACCGGGAGCTCAGGGAGAGAAGATCTGCAGTGAGAGACTGTGTGAGAAGAAGAGAACTATTCTGTGTTACCAAGAGTTATGTAGAACTAGCGTTAGTGACTGTAACAAGATTTGTTACCATAGGAGACAGCGGTCCTCCCTATACAGAAGTGGTGTCCGGCTGGAGGCCTTCCACTGTATAGCAGTCTACCTATAGAAGTCTCGCAGTCTGCCAATTGTCATTGCATCTACTCAAATGTGTCCTGGCCCTAAACCGGCTCTCCAACCGTTCTTGTTCAGAGATAATAAAGAGTATGTAATGTACAACATAGAGTATATAGTGCGGGGGTCAGGAGTATGTAATGTACAACATAGAGTATATAGTGCAGGGGTCAGGAGTATGTAATGTACAACATAGAGTATATAGTGCAGGGGTCAGGAGTATGTAATGTACAACATAGAGTATATAGTGCAGGGGTCAGGACTCATGATATTGGTATTCAGTAATCAGTGGCGGGTGAAATGATTACTGGAGACAAGTTGCAGAGATCCCACCCCGCTGCCTCCCATCTCCTGAGACTGCACTCAGTGACTTGGGTCTGAGACTATACAGACATATCCCTCCACCCGGCACAGCCAGCAAATAACAGAGCAAGTAACCTGGGAGAATTGTTCTGTCAGAGATCTCACTAGACCCGGGCATGGGGCAGAAGACCCAAGGTACATACCCCAGGTGTCTAGGTCAAGCAAACCCTATGGTGAAAATCAACATTTTGCTTTGAGCTGAACCCCAGAATCTCCATAAATCCAGTCTAGAGACATAAATTGTGTCTGCAGCACAGAGAAGGAAGATTATCCGAGAGAAATACAGGAATACAGGACGGGGAACACAGCTCAGGAAAGTGACCAGGGGATTACAGGCTGATATCACCCAGTCCCCGCCCTACTCTGGACCAATCAGTGAGCAGTATGGGTGGAGGAATGGATTTAGTGTTAATGACCCACCTGTGCTGATCTCTGTAGGAGTGTCCTCCTCTATAAATGTCCCCGTTATTCCATCCTCCTCCATAGACTGCTGATCATCCCTCACATACGTCTCTTCTTCTTCTGATTTCACCTCAAATTCTATATCGACTGGATCTCCACTCTAAACCAAGAGAATGAAAGAGAATATCATCTGTAAGATATAAACTTACATACAAAATCCACACATCATCTCCACCAGTCCATGTTCTAGATGCTCCGCCCCACCGACCTTGTAACAGTGGGGGATGGTGTGACCTTCCTGTGTGGAATCCCGGGAATACAGAGGACGGGGACATCTCTCTGGTGGGTTCCTGGTATTAGGTGGCTCCATCATATCCTTGTGTCCTTCTGAAAACTCCTCCATCCCTCCATACTCCTCATCCTCCTCTTTATACTCTTCTTTAACATCAATATTATCATCCCCGAGGTTTCCACTCTGAATATAGAATAAAACATTCATTATAATAAACATGTCTGTGTATAAATCATAACCACCAATAATTGTTCCTCATCTACCTGATGATGGTGGGGGATGGTGTGTTCTTCCTCCATCACCCCGTCCTCATCCTCCTCCTCTTTTATCTCTTCTTTAACCTCAACTTTAGGATCTCTCAGGTTTCCACTCTGAATATAGAATAAAAATGACATCAATGGTAACAATGCAGATAATGTACAGATCCTAATGATACTATCAGTGATTGTTCCTCATCTACCTGATGATGGTGGGGGATGGTGTGACCTTCCTGTGTGGAATAATCCCGGGAATACAGAGGACGGGGACATCTCTCTGGTGGGTTCCCATTACTGGATCCATCTGTAGGAAACACACACACTGACTGAATACATTGTTTCTATGTGTTTATCAGATGATGGGGGATCTAGGTGGAGCCTCCGTACTGCTCTCTCCTTTACAATAAAGTCTCCTCTTACCCGGTGATGTGAGGGGCGGCTGATTGTCCATCATGACGTCCTTGTAGAGATCCTTGTGTCCTTCTAAATACTCCTACATAGGGAAATAGACAGTGACATCACCTGATACTTACAAAGATAAAGTCATCATCCAGACACATCCCTTGTGTTGAACCTTCACAGACATCAGGAATAGTTATTTCCTCCTCCATAAAGATTATAAAATCAAACACAAGTATCATAAGTCCACCTCTAACTAAAACCCCATCCCGTATTATCGTATAATCTGCTAGTATAAACTGAAATGAAGAGAATGTTCCGGCCTTGTAAGTGGGGGGAATGTTCTGACCCTGAAGGGGTTAATCTAGGTCTCCACACTATATATGTGTGTATCACCATCTGCTGGAGATAAAAGACGTCACAGTGACTATGGAGGAAGAGGACGGACATGACGGGGTTACTGGGTGTAAATAGAAGATAAGATCTTATTACCTCCTCTGCTGCTTCTTCCAGCGACGTCTCCTCACTACTTCCTCCCGACTCACCTCTCACCCGGAACTTCCTGTCTGTCCCTGACATCATTTCCTGTCTTCCATAGAGACTTCTTCTCTCTATGGTAGAAGTGAGATCACCATCTTGTGGAGATCAGAGGAACTGCAGCCCAGAGAAACGTCTCATAGGTGTCCTTTTATGAAAGTTGTGGTAAAATACCGCTATTCAGTTCTCAGGCATTCTCAGGGGAGATCGCTCTCCTCTGAGTGCCTGTTTATGAAGCTTTGTAGATCGATTCTCATGTTGAGATGAGGAGCGATCTACAAACGTCTGGAAACTCCTGAGAACTGCTTCTCTCACTGTAATCTGGCGTGATGTAGCGGGATTACAGTATGAGGAAGTGAAAAATACAGAAAAAGTTGAACACGAATCAGCACACATTATACACCACATATTAATAAAATAATAAAGTTACATTCCCACCAAACAATATACATTAACCGAATTATTAAAAAACATTGTTTTTATCAATATTTAAAGCTCATACATGTGCCTATTTACATGTGAATGGTGTATAGGAAATGAATGGAATCCCACATATGTAATGCAGCTACACACCATTCATATCAATGAAAAATACATTTATAATCATTACATTTTTTTTAACCACTTAAGGACCGGACCAATATGCTGCTACATGACCCAAGGTGTTTTTGCGATTCGGCACTGCGTCGCTTTAACAGACAATTGCGCGGTCGTGCGACGTGGCTCCCAAACAAAATTGGCGTCCTTTTTTCCCCACAAATAGAGCTTTCTTTTGGTGGTATTTGATCACCTCTGCAGTTTTTATTTTTTGCGCTATAAACAAAAATAGAGCGACAATTTTGAAAAAAATTCAATATTTTTTCCTTTTTGCTATAATAAATATCCCCCAAAAACATATATAACATTTTTTTTCCTCAGTTTAGGCCGATACGTATTCTTCTACCTATTTTTGGTAAAAAAAATCGCAATAAGCGTTTATTGATTGGTTTGCGCAAAATGTATAACGTTTACAAAATAGGGGATATTTTTATTGCATTTTTCTAAAAAACAATTTTTTACTACTAATGGCGGCGATCAGCGATTTTTTTCGTGACTGCGACATTATGGCGGACACTTTGGACAATTTTGACACATTTTTGGGACCATTGTCATTTTCACAGCAAAAAATGCATTTAAATTGCATTGTTTATTGTGAAAATGACAGTTGCAGTTTGGGAGTTAACCACAGGGGGCGCTGAACGTGTTAGGCTTCACCTAGTGTGTGTTTACAACAGTAGGGGGGTGTGGCTGTAGGTCTGATGTCATCGATTGTGTCTCCCTATAAAGGGGATGACACGATCGATGCACCGCCACAGTGAAGCACGGGGAAGCCGTGTTTACATATGGCTCTCCCCGTTCTTCAGCTCCGGGGAGCGATCGCGACGGAGCGGCTATAAACGAATAGCCGCGCCGTCGTCCCGGATCGCTCCCCGAGGTAAGCCGCCTGCCGCGGAGGGGGTCCCGATCGGACCCCCCACCCGCTAGAAGGCAAGGACCTATATATACGCCAATGTGCCTGTCCGTGCCATTTTGCGGACGTAAATAGTCGTGCGGCGGGCGTTAAGTGGTTAATAGCATTTTAATGCAGGTAGACTAATATATATATATATACACATAGAAATAAACACACACACACACACACACACACATATATATATATATATATATATATATATGATGATGTATATATACATACATATACATACACTATAAATTCCTAAGCTGCTCATTTTGGGGGGTGTATTGGGGGGAAGATGGGATCTGACTGTGAAGCATGGAAGTGAAAAGACTTCCTTCTTCCTCCACAATACTCAGCCAGCTTCGGCTTCTCTCTCGGATTCTCCACCTCTGAGATGGTGAATCAGAAAGTGAGAATTCTGTCACAGATCGCCAGTGAGGTTCTGAGATCGCACCTTCATAAACTGCTTTCCGCTTCTGTGACAGTCAGTTACAGATTCTCACTGTGCGGAGATAATCGGTGGAGAAAACATGTTCTCCGCTGATTACCTCAGCTTCATAAACTGTGTATGACCTGAGATCAGCGGTGAGAATCGGGATCGCCGCTGATCTCACTTTCATAAAAGGACACCATAGTCTGAACACGGCCTTGTGCTGTGTGTGTATGTACTGTACAGAGGCGGCTCTCTAATTAGGCAAGTTAGGTGGTCACCTACAGGCGTCTTGTGGCCACCAAATTTGCCTATGTGTGGGAGAAAATGTCCCCTGGTTGGTGTCCCCGGGCCGGACTGGCTGTAGGAAATTCCGGGGCCGAATGTCCTAACAAGAACTGCCTTCCCCCAAGCTCCCCTTTCACTCACTGCCCCACCCACCACACACTCTGCCAATCAGATGTTACATCACAACAGGGCTCTGCAGCCCTGTATCCAATGAGGGTGCTGCTGACATCTCCCTTCTCACCCACCGTGTGCCTGGCACTCTGTACTGTGTATGCAGCGAGTGCTCAGAGGGGCATGAAGATGCCGGGAGGAGACCAGAGATGACAGGGGTGGTGTGCCTAGGACTGGAAACAGGTGAATGTCTGCATAGTCTCTGACCATCTCCTGTATCATGTCCGCACAGTCTCTGACCATCTCCTGTATCATGTCCGCACAGTCTCTGACCATCTCCTGTATCATGTCCGCACAGTCTCTGACCATCTCCTGTATCATGTCCGCACAGTCTCTGACCATCTCTTGTATCATGTCCTCAGTCTCTGACCATCTCCTGTATCATGTCCTCAGTCTCTCACCATCTCCTGTATCATGTCCTCAGTCTCTGACCATCTCCTGTATCATGTCCTCAGTCTCTAACCACCTCCTGTATGATGTCCTCAGTCTCTAACCACCTCCTGTATCATGTCCTCAGCCTCCAACCACCTTTGTATGATGTCTGCAATCTCTTACTTAAACACACTGCTAATAGTATTACAAAATTTTGATTCAGTGTACCTCTAGCAGACATGATACAAGAGATCAATGCAGTCTGTGGGATGCAGCCTACCTGTTCCCATAAATGCAGCCTCGCCAGTGCCTGTGGGATGCAGCCTACCAGTGCCTGTCAGATGCAGCCTGTCTGTGCCTGGATCAGAGCGGCGATCTCCCTGTGTCATGGAGCTGGATTTGAATTGCTTGGGCCTCAGTAACAATGTCCCGCCTCTGGCTCCCCCAAGGTAGCACTTGAAACACTACGGTTACCAGTGCACTTGGCGGGCTTGGCCTTTCGTAACTTCTTCCTATATTCCTTGGCATCCCAGCTGGTGCTCATCCATGATTGGCTGTGCCCAGTTCCGGGCCAATGCCTGTACCTCCACGGAGGGGGCCATCGCATCTTCCCTGCAAATCCTACATAATATTATCTACAGAGGCCGGGTCCATGATCGCCCCGACACCTCTCTACTTGCCACTTCCCTTTCCTCTATATTGTCACGAAAGTATGCAAACACACCTGGCTGAAATCTCCCAACAACCCCCTGTGGTTTCACCCTAATCTGCAGGAACTGTACTCCCTTCCTGATCCCAATCGCTGGTACTCCAAGGGGGTACAATATTTATGCCACCTGTACAACGCTCAGGGCTTTAAATCTTTTTCTCAGCTACGTTTAGACTTTGATCTACCAAGATCGTACCTACTTTATTATTACCAGCTCAGGCGCGCTATCCGTGCCCAGTTTGGCTCCCTGGATGATCCCACCGACCTGCCCCCATTGGAAAAACTGCTCAGACAGCCAGACCCCACTAAACTTGTCTCCACCTACTATGCAGCCCTAATGACTGACTTTAACCCCAGGTATCACAAAGCTCAGGTAAAGTGGACCTCTCTGGACCTCTCCCTGGTAGACGAGGACCGGTCAGAATTTAGTGATACGTATAAAACTTCTGTTATTGCTTCCCGGCACCGCATCATATAGGTCAAAATTTTTCATCAAACCCACCTCACTCCGGCTAGGTTACACAGGATGGGTCTCCTGGCCTCGGCTGCCTGTTTCCATGGCTGTGGCCAGGAGGCCGATTTCTTACACTGCTTCTGGTCATGCCCAGTAGTTCCAGGACTTCTGGGAGGAAGTGGGTGCTTTCATCTCATCGGCGCTAGGCCCCCCAAACATAATCCACCACAAGAACTGCCTATTTTGGCAAATTACACCTATCATCACATGCCAAGAGACTGCTCCGCATACTCTACTTCTATGTTAGAAAAGCTATTTTACTGTCCTGGAAGGGCGCTCAGACCTCTCTGAGGTCCCTCTGGGTAAAACTTATTAATGATTCTATCCCACTGTATAAACTTACTTTTGAACTCCGGAAACGGAACAAAACCTTTCACAATATTTGGGGTAGATGGTTGGCTACTCTGCTAACCCTCTCCCAGCACTGATTGTACTACTCTTGATTGACCATTGATGGGCCGTGCCCCAGGGATCGATGCCCTGGTAATACACCTGAACCTTTTACCATTGTGCCTACTTTATATCTTTGCACTGATATATGTTTATTTTTCTATGTCTGAGCATATTGCCTACTGTTTATGACCAGATTGTCTGGTGGGATTGTTGTTGTTTTTTGTGTTTCTTTCTGTTTGTTGGTTTGTCTTTAATCCAATAAAAATATCTTTAAAAAAAACAAAATAATGTCCCGCCTCCAGTGATCACGTCACACTGATTCAATGTCCCGGCATTGGATCAGTGTGCCGACAGGAGGCGGGACATTGTTACTGCGGCTCTGGCAATTCATCTCCCTGACACAGGAAGATCGCAACTCTGCAAGGAGAGGAGGAGGGAGGGGAGGTCAGAACCTTGAGCCTTCAGGATGACACCCCGCAATGGGCGGACCCCCGGAGGCACGGCCACCGCGTATGTGCAATTATCTGCACTTTTTTTCTTTCGGCAATATGCTGAAAACACCATCTTGGAACGATATGTTTCGGCCGATTACATTCCGGAGCATCCCTAATCATAAATACACCTCTTAATAAAACCCCCATGCCGTATTATCGTATAATCTGTTATTATAAACGGAAAAGAACACACATTTCTGAAATCAAGAGAATGTTTCGGCCCCGTAAGTGGTGGAATGTTCTGACCCTGAAGGGGTTAATGTACGACTCCACACTATATATGTGTACATACCTCCCAACTTTCTGAGATGGGAATGAGGGACTTCTATTAGCAAAAGTATGTAGGCATAGGACACACCCCCTGACACACCCTTTAATGGAGACATTTAAAAAAAAGAAAAATCGGTAAAACCCACAAGTGCATTTTTACCACTAATATTCCTTTATATTGGCTTTTGGAATTTACAAATGCAACAGAAAAATGTAGAAATTGGATGGAAGGTTTAGCACCGGGAAAGACTTTTTGATAGATAAATAGTGCATTTTATATACATGTGTAGCGCTCACCCTGAAGGAGCCGCTGTATAGTTTGGGATCGGCGTATTAAGTTATCAAGTTCTCTTGTCTAGGGGTAATACTTGTGAGTGTGGATAAGGAGCAAGTGTCCAGACAACAGCGTGAGTTTTCAAAGCTTTATTCCAAGGCCAACATAGCCAACATCAACATGGCACACGATAGAGAAAGGTTGATGAGTAAAGAGAAAACTGCAGTATCAGGCCTTGGATATCAGAAGCATAGAGAGCAAGCCTGCTCTCAGCACAGACAGTTAAAAAGGTCGCCACTCCCGCCGGAGTGGGTAAAGCGCCCCTCTGGACAGGCGATTAGCTTGAGCCTGGCAGCCAAAGGGTCCCTTGCAAATAAAGTCACTGGGAGGAAACAGGGCCTCTGCCACAGGCTTGGTGGATTTTTGAATATGGTCAAAGATTAGAACTAGCGAATCCTCCCAGTACGTCCAACTTAGGGTCACCAATTGACAGCTGAAATATACCTGTCACATGGCGTGGTGACCGGATCCTCGATGGTTCGTCCAGCCCTCGCAGACAACCTCTGTATCTAGGTTCTCCCGAGCCGATTCCCCATCGTACAGCTCCCAGCTTAGGATCTGGGACCCAGCAACCCGCTGGGGTCCCTCGTAACATCAGGGTGAGACTCCGCTTGGTGCGTAGCTTCGGCCAGGCAGGCCTCGATGGCGGGGCCCATGGATGCGCGCACCCTGAAGGTGGATGCCGCACCTGGAACTCGGGCCCCGCGTAGAACAGAACTACTCATGGCGGCCGCCACAGATATACCCCTCGCCAGCATGCCTGAGAGGGAAAACCCCTCTGATTGGCTGCTGGGGAAGGTGGGTCTGTCAGAACCCCTCTAGCGCCAACTGTCGCCCAGGGGTGAAAACACACCCCTGGCACGCAGACTGACCTATGAGGCAGTTCCAAACTGGCAACAGTACAACCTAAACAATTTGTGAGTGGGAGCAACTTAAATCTCCCATTCCCCACTAACTTTAGCATAACACCCCACTAACTAAAGGGGGGGGGCGCTACACATGTATATAGATCAGACCAACATGAGGGGCACATGAGGAGGAAAGAGGGACTTTGTTGTGAATGAGGGACAGTCCCTCCAAATCAGGGACAGTTGGGAGGTATATGTGTGTATTATCATCTGCTGGAGATAAAAGACGTCACAGTGACTATGGAGGAAGAGGACGGACATGACGGGGTTACTGGGTGTAAATAGAAAATAAGATCTTATTACCTCCTCTGCTGCCGATTCCAAAGATGTCTCCTTACTACTTCCTCCCGACTCACCTCTCACCCGGAACTTCCTGTCTGTCCCTGACATCACTTCCTGCCTTCCATAGAGTTTTCCTGTCTCTATGGTAGAAGTGAGAAGATAACCACCTTGTGAAGCTCAGAGGACCTGCAACCCCGAGAAACGTCTCGTAGTGTGAACACGGCCTTGTGCTGTGTGTGTATGTATTGTATATCCTTATAGATGGGTCATCTCCACTCCCACCAAGGGGGAGAGAAATATATTACTGCCTAGTCCAGCCTTTCTCAGCCAGGGTTCCTCCAAAGGGTTCTAGGGGTTCCTTGAGAAATTTCTGTCTCTCAGTAACAACTGACATCAATGATCTGTAAGGAGGGCAGTCTTCCCACTGATGACATATAAGAGGGTCCTTCTCCCATTGGTCACCAATGTAAGGAACCACTACACTGACCACTGATATAAGGAGAAATTCCATCCAAACCGTGAGATTGGTCAGAGACTAATTGGTAACATTCTGGGCATTGCCAGACTAGGTCTTGGTGACAGAGTGAAGGGTGATGCTTAGGGTTGCCAACCGTTCCGTAAAATACGGAATCGTACCGTATTTTCAACACAAAAGTGCTGTTCCGTATCAGACCGATACGGAACGCACTTTGTTCCGTTTTCCGCGGTACCGGTACCTTAGTTCGTCACTCTGTGTGCGTCGCCATTGGCGCTCGGCGTCCCCTCCGCTCCGCAGCCTTCTGACCAATGCCGTGCCGGATGACGTCGTGACGTCATCCGGCACGGCATTGGTCAGTAGGCCGCGGAGGGGAGGGGACGCCTAGCGCCGATGCACACAGGCAGTCATTGCTGGTCACACTCACAGGCAGCTCACAGGCATTGGTCAGAACCGCGGAGGGGAGGGGACGCCGACGCACACAGGCAGTTATTGGTCACACTCACAGCTCACAGGCATTGGTCAGAAGGCCGCGGAGGGGAGGGGACGCCGACGCACACAGAGTCAGTCATTGGTCAATGGTCACAGCTCACAGGCATTGGTCAGAAGGCCGCGGGGGGGAGGGGACGCAGACGCACACAGACAGTCATTGGTCAATGGTTGGTCACAGCTCACAGGCATTGGTCAGAAGGCCACAGACAGTCACTCATCACAACAACCCCCCCCTTACTTTTTCCGCCCGGCGCCTGCGGTGATGATGACAGAGAGAAGAATTTTAAAAATGACTACCTCCTCCGAGCAGCCAGCAAAAAAGAAAAGAGCGCAAAAATACAGAATTGAATGGGAAAATGACTACCCGTGGCTGGAATGCGTGAGGGACAATGAATACAAGGCCAATTGTACCATATGCCGTCGCGTTTTTTCAATTTCTCACGGCGGAGTGTGTGATATTAAGCAGCACGCAGCAGGAGATAATCACAAGAGGAGCGAGAGGCTGCGGGCACAGGAGGGAACGATGTCGAGGTTCCTTGTTCATCAGACGTCTCCAGAGGCTGATATGGTAGGCTATGTGTAATTATGTGGATTTTTAAAACTCAAATATAGTTGATAATATTTAAAGAGATAGTACAAGTTTAGCCTAACATTCCATCTGTCTACCCAGTGTTCCCCCTTGTGTTCCTGTGATGTCCCACTCCCTCATAATGTGTCAATCATTTCTGAATCCTGATGGGTTTCTTAATATGGTACATCCCCGCCCCTGCCCCGCCCCCTCCCATGTTCCTTATTTCAATTTCAGAAAGTTGGCAACCCTAGTGATGCTGCTCATACTATAAGTAACCCTCATCTACATCATGGACATCTTCTTCAGCTTCTTAGTAAATAGGATGGAAATTTTCACAATCCTATATGTAGCTCCTGTTGAGTAGGCGCTATTTTGTAAATTTAGTTATCTGAGCTGTAGTTGGCTCAGAATATTATGCCAAATTGTGGGTTTCTGTTCAGTTCACCTGTGTTGCACATCTTCCACTTGACTGTGGGTGTCGCTGTCACCAGGAGTCAAGGTCGGAATGGCAATGGGCTGGGGGTATTGAGTGCCTTCTTTCCAGAAGCAGCCCAGTAGGTGTGGTCTGCCCGCTGTGCATTCTGGATAGGGTGCTTGGGGAGCACCGATCAGGGATGCGTTAGCAGTATTTTCCGGTCTCGGGGCATGCTGGCCCGAGGCTCCGCAACTGAGAGTAGGCCCAGGAGTTTCTGGGGCCTACTGGTCCAGGGGTGGTCCTGTGCTGTCTTGCCTGCGGGAAGAAACCGAACAATTGGGGGCTCAATTGGAGGATGCATCCTGGCCAATTTACCTCACTGTGCTGCCGGCCTGGCTGAAAGATCCTGGCACCGTGGACTGTGTGCTTTCTTTGGAGCTTTGCAGAGTGTGTGTGGTTGCATGATCTTGTGGCAGAGGACTGTGTGACGACACTCATCAAGTCTGTGGCAGAGACTTTGAACGAGCTTCGCCCCCGGCTGCTAGGTCAGCGAGCGAGGCCTATCCGGTAGTTGCTGAATCCAGTGCGGAACCGATTTGTCCTCTGGATCTAAGACTGTACCCGTGAACCACAAGCAAGGTACCTGAATCTCCCCTATCCCTCCACCCCTCTGTTGAACCTTGTTTAATTAAACCCTTGAAGAAAAAGAAATGAAGTGTTGGCGCGGACATTTGTGAATAACTCTTCAAGAGGGACCCCTGGGACGAGTGTGGTGAACAGTAAGGTAACGGCAGGCCCAAATCTAAACCAGCAGCTCCTTCAGGGGAAGTGCTACATATAGAAGAGGTTGGGGGTCCTGAGTAGTCATAGAAAGGCCCAGCACCCCAATAGTAGAGGAAGAGGTGGTCTGGTGACATGGAGAAGAAGACTCTGGTCAGTCTCTGGATCTCCATCATTGGAAACATGGTGAGACAACAAATACAGCGGGATGGTGGAGGAGATGTTGGTGTCGGTGTGGAAATGGACAGAACACGGGATGATGACACTGAAAGAACAATACGGCTTCATTCTACGATATGTCAAGGAGAGAACCGGACAGGAGAGACTTTTCTCTCTAATTAATGTCAGTAGAAGACCCTGACCTCTGTATATGATATACACCTGACCCCTGTATATGATATACTCCTGACCACTGTATATGATATACTCCTGACCCCTGTATATGATATACTCCTGACCCCTGTATATGATATACTCCTGACCTCTGTATATGATATACTCCTGACCACTGTATATGATATACTCCTGACCCCTGTATATGATATACTCCTGACCCCTGTATATGATATACTCCTGACCCCTGTATATGATATACTCCTGATCACTGAATATGATATACTCCTGACCCCTGTATATGATATACTCCTGACCCCTGTATATGATATACTCCTGATCACTGTATATGATATACTCCTGATCACTGTATATGATATACTCCTGACCCCTGTATATGATATACTCCTGACCCCTGTATATGATATACTCCTGATCACTGTATATGATATACTCCTGACCTCTGTATATGATATACTCCTGACCCCTGTATATGATATACTCCTGACCCCTGTATATGATATACTCCTGACCCCTGTATATGATATACTCCTGATCACTGTATATGATATACCCCTGACCTCTGTATATGATATACTCCTGACCCCTGTATATGATATACTCCTGATCACTGTATATGATATACTCCTGAATATGATATACTCCTGACCACTGTATATGATATACTCCTGACCTCTGTATATGATATACTCCTGATCACTGAATATGATATACTCCTGACCACTGTATATGATATACTCCTGACCCCTGTATATGATATACTCCTGACCCCTGTATATGATATACTCCTGATCACTGAATATGATATACTCCTGACCCCTGTATATGATATACTCCTGACCCCTGTATATGATATACTCCTGACCACTGAATATGATATACTCCTGACCCCTGTATATGATATACTCCTGACCCCTGTATATGATATACTCCTGATCACTGAATATGATATACTCCTGACCCCTGTATATGATATACTCCTGACCCCTGTATATGATATACTCCTGATCACTGTATATGATATACTCCTGATCACTGTATATGATATACTCCTGACCCCTGTATATGATATACTCCTGACCCCTGTATATGATATACTCCTGATCACTGTATATGATATACTCCTGACCTCTGTATATGATATACTCCTGACCCCTGTATATGATATACTCCTGACCCCTGTATATGATATACTCCTGACCCCTGTATATGATATACTCCTGATCACTGTATATGATATACCCCTGACCTCTGTATATGATATACTCCTGACCCCTGAATATGATATACTCCTGACCTCTGTATATGATATACTCCTGACCCCTGTATATGATATACTCCTGACCACTAAATATGATATACTCCTGATCACTGTATATGATATACTCCTGAACTCTGTATATGATATACTCCTGACCTCTGTATATGATATACTCCTGACCACTGCACTCTAGGCCCATTATTCAGGGTTACCTTTTAACCACTTCCCACCTGGCCTATAGCAAAATGACGGCCGGGAAGTGGTTCAGTTATCCTGACTGCCCATTATATGATGTCCAGCAGGATAAGCCGCAATTGCGTGCCCTACGGGGGACACAGCCCGGCGATCGCTGTTGTGGTGTGTCAGTCTGACAGGCCACAACACCGATCTCGATAAAGAGCCTCTGATGAGGGCTTTTTACCACATGATCAGCTGTGTCCAATCACAGCGTGAACAGGAAGAGCCGTTAATCAACTTTTTTTCTCGCTCACGTCTGACAGACGAGAGTAGAGGAGAGCCGATGGGCTGCTCTCCTGACAGGGGGGTCTGTGCTGATTGTTTAGGGATGCCTACAAAGGATGCCCACCAGGTATGCTACCCTGGACCACCAGGGATATGCCAATCAGTGCCCATTAGCAATGCCTGCTAGTGCCATCAGTGATGCATATCAGTGCCACTCATATATACCCATCAGTGCAGCCTTTCAGTGCCCATCAGTGTTGCCTATCAGTGCCACCTATGAGTGCCCATCATCGCTGCATATCAGTGGCCATTGTCAGTGCCCACCAGTACCATCTCATTGGTGCCGCCTCATCAGTGCCCATCAGTAAAGGAGAAAACGTACTCATTTACAAAATTTTATAACAGAAACAAAGAAAAATGTTTTGTTATTATTATTATTAATTCATTACGTTCCATTCGTTTAGATGCGGCATTCGTTATTTCGGGTAATTCGTAACTTAGGAAAAATTCATATTCATTACGTTCACCAACCGCTAAATTTGATGAGAAAATTCCGATACCGATAATTTGTTATTATTTCGGATTTTCGAATTTTGAATTTCCGGATTTTCAAATTTATTCAAATGAATGAACGTCGATCATAACTAATGACCCGAAAAACGAAGAAACAAGTGAAAGGAAAACAAAGAAATGTTTGGTCAGTGCACATGTCTACAGCTTAGTAGATGATAAATTAGACAGATAACTGAGAAGCCGCAGATGTCACTCGCTAACAAGCTTTTAGATGTTTTACGAAGTTCCAAGGAATGTCTATACAAGAGGAAATCTATATGTTGTAAACGGGAAAAGAAAATATGAATCTGCGCCACAGAATATTTAAAAATAGTCTGGAGCCCTCAGATAGACTCTCAGGTGATTAAAAATATATATAATAGGTGTGAGAGGCTGCCCCTGCAAAAAAATCCCCACAAAATGGAGAAGGGTATGAAATAATATGAAAAGCAGGTGGTGGCGCCACCCTAAAGTGTAGAGTGTAAACTGGTGTCAATAGTAATTAATGATAGTGTGTGGGTGGTACAATATAAAAACAGAACAAAACAAAAGCGAAAAAATGCTTAGTGATAATCCAAATAACAAACAAAAAATTCAAATGTGTTCCAGTGCTAAAACAAAATCCTCATTCCATTTCTGTTTCATGCACAAATTGAGTGAATCAAAAAATATATGAATATATATATGGTGCTGTGTGCTTTCAACAGACAGTACTCATACTGTAAGTAAAAAGTCTTTATGCAAAAGTTCCATGCAATAAATAAAAATAAAATAAATAAAGTGCTGTGTGCTTCTTCCACGTGAATCAACGTTGATCTAAATCTTCTGTGCAAAAACCGTGCTCACTCCCTGTGGTCCCGCACTCACCAGATACTTGAACCCCTACAGGGGTAACGGGCGTTCACAGTATAATATACTGACAAAATCCCTGGATCTTCCCAGAATCTAAAAATCTCATCAGGAGACTGTCTGGCACTGCTTCTTCTGTTCACACAGCCTTAGGAGTGATGCAGCCCTATATGTTGTAAACGCCTAGAAGAGGCCACTTGGCATCCTGGCGTGAGTCGCTCCTTTCCCTGGTGAAATAAAAGGTTTGTTTTCCTGGAGTCCGTGTCCGGAGTCCATTCCTGGTTTCCCAGAACTCAAAGAGCCGTTTTGCTGCAACATTTCTCTGGTGCATTGGCCGGGAAACCAGGTGTGACGGCTGTGACAGGTGACAACACCACCAGCAATTCTTCTCATTCCACCGACACACACAACTTTTTTTTCTCTTCAATACATTTTTTATAATTTTTACTTTTAAACAGATTACAGTCATAGAATCAGGAAATAGTAAAAAGGTAGAAATGTGATTGGTCAGGAAAATGACTTGTCTGGAATGTGGAGGCGGAGTCGTACAATACAATACACAACGTGTTCCATTATTATAACAAAGTATTGGAGAAAAGATCACACCATAGAAAATGGGGGAAAAGGAGAAAATAAACCCGGATATTAAGGGGAAATTTGTGTATGAGGAACACCTTAACAATCACCACCATTTTATTCTCCAGGGCCTCTGCTATCAGATAATATACGTTTGGGGGTTTTATCCAATCTTCAGGCCTAAAATAATACAAAAACATCTCTGACAGTGAAATGGTTAATGTGAGCTAGATGGGATCACTCTGCTGTGCTCACACATTAGAGCTCCCCCTAGCTGCAGCCTGGTAATAACATTGCTAGGAGGTCTATTCATTTATCTGCTCCATACTTCCCATCTTTATATAAACGTCTCCTGACATTTAGGGGTCTATTCATAAAATATGTGCATAGCAATTCCCCCGGGGAAAGTCCATGTACATTCCTTCTGTGTGAATGGGGGAAAGATGAATGTTATTAGGATATTTGCTGTGCTGGTCGAACTGTTTCCATTAATTTAAAATGGAAATTATTTCATTTGGCCACTAGATGGAGATAATTTCTATGCTACTTTGCGCCATCTAATGGCCAAATGTGGTATTTTCTGTTTTACGTCAATGGTCGGTATTAAAACCACAGGGGCAGATTTTTGCCACTAGATGGAGCCGATGATCCAATATTTGTCATGATGGAGGAACGCGTGTCACATTCATTCTACAATTTGTTTTATAATAGATCCCGAAATGTCTGTGAAATCTTCCACCACAAAATGTACTCAGCCAATGAGAGGGAATGACTCCGTTTTTATTGTTCTCCTGCTATCAATGGCCAACACGGTACAACACTTCATCCATGTCTTTGGTGATCTCTGATCTCCTTATGAAGTGTTTCTTACATGATGAAGATCAGCCATGGAGTATATCTGAGGTGTACGGGTGAAACTCGAAAAATCTGAATATTGTGCAAAAGTTCATTTATTTCACTAATACAACTTAAGAGGTGAAAGTAATATATGAGAGAGACTCATTACATGCAAAGCAAGAGGATTCAAGCCGTGATTTGTCATCATTGGGATGATTGTGGCTTCCAGCTCATGAAAACCCCAAATCCACAATCTCAGAAAATTCCAATATTGTGAAAAGGTGGAATATTCTCGGCGTAAAGTGTCCCCCTCTAATCAGATAATTAAGACATAACACCTGCAAAGGGTTCCTGAGCCTTTAAATGGTCTCTCAGTCTGGTTCAGTAGGAATCACAATCATTGGAAAGACTGCCGACCTGACAGTTGTGCAGAAAACCATCATTGACACCCTCCATAAGGAGGGAAAGCCTCAAAAAAGATAATTGCAAAAGAAATTGGATGTTCCCAAAGTGCTGTATCAAAGCACATTAATAGAAACTTCTGTGGAAGGGAAAAGTGTGGAAGAAAAAGGTGCACAAGCAGCAGGGATGAGCGCAGCCTGGAGAGGATTGTCAGGAAAAGGACATTCAGAAGTGTTGGACTTTCACAAGGAGTGGACTGAGGCTGGAGTCAGAGGATCAGGAGCACCACACACAGACGGGTCCTGGACATGGGCCTCAAATGTCATATTCCTCTTGTCACCCCACTCCTGACCAACAAACAACGTCAGAAGAGTCTTACCTGGGCTAAAGAAAAACACACCTGGTCTGGTGCTCAGGGGTCCAAAGTCCTCTTTTCTGATGAGAGAAAATGTTGTATCTCATTTGGAAACAAAGGAGCCGGAGTATGGAGGAAACCATGGAGCCGGAGTATGGAGGAAGAATGGAGGAAACTAAGGAGCCGGAGTCTGGAGGAAGAATGGAGGAAACCAAGGAGCCGGAGTATGGAGGAAGAATGGAGGAAACCAAGGAGCCGGAATCTGGAGGAAGAATGGAGGAAACCATGGAGCCGGAGTCTGGAGGAAGAATGGAGGAAACCAAGGAGTCAAAATATGGAGGAAGAATGGAGGAAACCAAGGAGTATGGAGGAAGAATGGAGGAAGCCAAGGAGCTGGAGTATGGAGGAAGAATGGAGGAAACCATGAAGCCAGAGTATGGAGAAAAAATGGAGGAAACCATGGAGCCGGAGTCTGGAGGAAGAATGGAGGAAACCATGGAGCCGGAATCTGGAGGAGGAATGGAGAAAACAATGAAGCCGGAGTATGGAGGAAGAATGGAGGAAACCATGGAGCCGGAGTATGGAGGAAGAATGGAGGAAACCATGGAGCCGGAGTCTGGAGGAAGAATGGAGGAAACCATGGAGCCGGAGTCTGGAGGAAGAATGGAGGAAACCAAGGAGCCGGAGTCTGGAAGAAGAATGGAGGAAACCAAGGAACCGGAATCTGGAGGAAGAATGGAGGAAACCATGAAGCCGGAGTCTGGAGGAAGAATGGAGGAAACCAAGGAGTCGGACTCTGGAGGAAGAATGGTGAGTATAAAACTCATAGACACATCACTCCTCGTGTCCGATCATGATCCGTCCACTTTACCAATGGTAGTAATTCCTACAGTCTCCAGACTGCACCTCTGTGTGGGGAATCAACGTATAAATTGTCTCCAAACATCACCTTCCTCCATTCACTTATTAATAATCAATTCCACTTCTATATCCCGGGGGGGAAGGACATGAAAGAAAAAACACAAGTACCATAGTGCTCTCTGCTTCTGAATTTATTATAAAAGTTACACTTACAATAAAAACAGCAAGTATCAGATCACCAGCTCACTCACCGCCGATCGACATTCACATTAGATTTTATTAATGATTGATTGTAATATGTTCATAAAGTGATATAAGCTCATGAAATGTGGGAAGGGTAACTCGGCTCGTTGGTCTAGGGCAGGGGTCTCCATACTTTTCAATCAAAGGGCCAGTTTACAGTCTTTCAAACCTAAGGGGGGCCAGATTCTGACCAGTGGGGGTAGAAAATTCCCCAGGGCCGAGCATCAGTTAGAATAAACATGGCCCCAGTGCTGGTGGGCAGTAGGAGGAGGAATAGTGCTCCATCATTGCTATTAGTGGAATAAATAGTGCCCCATTGTTGGTGTCATTGGGAGGAATAGTGCCTCATATCGTTGGGAGCAATACTGCCCCAAGGGCCGGATGAAGGCTAGCAAAGGGCCACATCTGGCCCTCGGGCCACAGTTTGGAGACCCCTGGTCTAGGGGTACGATTCTCGCTCGGGGTGCGAGAGGTCCCGTGATCAAATCCTGGACAAGCCGTAGTTTTATATATTATTATTATTTTTAGGATCGGTGTACAATTGATTTTTCATATATGTGATTGATTCATACATATTTATGTTTTCTATAATAATTTTTAATGAATGGACAACGAGGTCCTAATAAAGATAGAATTGGTCCCGGTAGATAAAGATATACATAGGAACATCTTTTCATTTTATTTTAGACGTGTTTTTTTATTGTATGTATATGGCGATACATCGCACACTCATGTGGAGATTAGATTGTAACGGGACATTACCACGGAGCTCAGCGGTGTGATCGAGTGAGAGCGCCCTGCTGGTTTGCAGATTCGGATGACACGCTCTACAGCTCTATGAATGTGAGCTCTGTAGTCACAGGAAGAGGGCGTGTCCTCACAGACTGTGGTGATGCCTGAAGGGTTGCCTAGGCAACAGGCAGGTATATAAGGTTTCACCTCATTTGACCCACCCATCTACTGACGAAGGCCAATTAAAGGCCGACACGCGTTTAGAAGGGAGGAGCCCTATCTGTGACGTCAGGTGAAGCGCCGTGGGTCTAGATCGGCGGTGAATGAGCTGGTGATTTGATACTTGCTGTTTTTATTGTTATTTCTTGTAAGTGTAACTTTTTAGGGGACTCTAGCTATGCCTAAGCACTAGTTTCAGTGCGAAACGCGTCAGCAGTCGGGTTTTATTTTGCTGTGACTTGTAGTGCTGTCCTTCTTTTAATAAAGGCGACAATTTGTTCAGAGTGCGGCTGTCCAGAGACAATTGTTGTTCCTGTGTAACTTTTTAGGGGGGGTCTTTTATAATAAATTCAGAAGCAGAGAGCACTATGGTACTTGTGTTTTTTCTTTCATGTCCTTCCCCCCGGGATATAGAAGTGGAATTGATTATTAATAAGTGAATGGAGGAAGGTGGTGATTGGAGACAATTTATACGTTGATTCCCCACACAGAGGTGCAGTCTGGAGACTGTAGGAATTACTACCATTGGTAAAGTGGACGGATCGTGATCGGACACGAGGAGTGATCTGTCTATGAGTTTTATACTCACCCTTGAGGTGAGCATGCATTTTAGCAGGTGGGGGTGCGCACTGAATATTGGATCCATTTAAATCGGATTTTTCACAGCGGTGACAGCTTTGGAAACCTCCATATGAACTGTTTTTTTATCATTTATTTCTTTTTTCATAAATAGTTTTATGGAATGTATAATTATTTGTTTCTATAAGATTTATAGATACGCAGCGCTGCACTATTTTCACACAATTAATACGCAGCTTCTACTTTTCAGAGGTGCGATATCCTTCTCTGTACAATCCGTGTTTTATTGATTGCATGGAATATTGGAATTTTCTGAGATTGTGGATTTGGGGTTTTCATGAGCTGGAAGCCACAATCATCACAATGATGACAAATCACGGCTTGAACCCTCTTGCTTTGCATGTAATGAGTCTCTCTCATATATTAGTCTCGCCTTTTAAGTTGCATTAGTGAAATAAATGAACTTTTGCACCATATTCAAATTTTTCAAGTTTCACCCGTATATCAGGGTGTGCTTCTTCCCCACATGTCCAGCAACATTCACATACAAGACATTTCCCGCACTCACTAATACACCTCGAGGGTTGTGTGGGACCCCTGATGTACAGGAAGACAGGACTTCAGTGAGGAACATTTCCCTCACTCAGGACAGGAATACGGCTTCTCCCCCGTGTGAGATCTCTGATGTGTGGAAAGATTATACTTCTGTGAAAAACATTTCCCTCACTCAGGACAGGAATACGGCTTCTCCCCCGTGTGAGATCTCTGATGTGTGGAAAGACTGGACTTCTGTGAAAAACATTTCCCGCACTCAGGACAGGAATACGGCTTCTCCCCCGTGTGAGATCTCTGGTGTGTGGAAAGATAGGACTTATCTGAAAAACATTTCCCACACTCAGAACAGGAAAAAGGCTTCTCCCCCGTGTGAGATCTCTGATGTGTGGAAAGATGGGACTTCTCTGAAAAACATTTCCCGCACTCAGGACAGGAAAAAGGCTTCTCCCCCGTGTGAGATCTCTGATGTGTGGAAAGACTGGACTTCTGTGAAAAACATTTCCCGCACTCAGGACAGGAATACGGCTTCTCCCCCGTGTGTAATCTCTGATGTGTGGAAAGACTGGACTTCACTGAAAAACATTTTCCACACTCAGAACAGGAAAAAGGCTTCTCCCCCGTGTGAGATCTCTGATGTCTGGAAAGATTGGACTTCACTAAAAAACATTTTCCACACTCAGAACAGGAAAAAGGCTTCTCCCCCGTGTGAGATCTCTGATGTGTGGAAAAACTGGACTTCTCTGAAAAACATTTTCCACACTCAGAACAGGAAAAAGGCTTCTCCCCTGTGTGAGATCTCTGGTGTGAGGAAAGATAGGACTTATCTGAAAAACATTTCCCGCACTCAGAACAGGAAAAAGGCTTCTCCCCCGTGTGAGATCTCTGGTGTGTGGAAAGACTGGACTTCACTGAAAAACATTTCCCGCACTCAGAACAGGAAAACGGCTTCTCCCCGGTGTGAGATCTCTGATGTGTGGAAAGATCGGACTTCTGTGAAAAACATTTCCCGCACTGAGAACAGGAAAAAGGCTTCTCCCCCGTGTGAGATCTTTGGTGTGTGGAAAGATTGGACTTCTCTGAAAAACATTTCCCGCACTCAGAACAGGAATACGGCTTTTCATCACCTGTGTGAGATTTTTTATGCTTACAAAGACTGCTTTTGAAACTGAAACACTTCCCGCACTCAGCACAGAAAAACTTTTTATCTGTTGGAAGGACGGCACCGTCCCGCACAGTCTGAGGTTCCTCAGGATAAGAGGAATACGATGGTCCGGCACCGTCCCGCACAGTCTGAGGTTCCTCAGGATAAGAGAAATACGATGGTCCGGCACCGTCCCGCACATTCTGAGGTTCCTCAGGATAAGAGGAATACGATGGTCCGGCATTGTCCCGCACAGTCTGAGGTTCCTCAGGATAAGAGGAATACGATGGTGCGGCACCGTCCCGCACAGTCTGAGGTTCCTCAGGATAAGAGGAATACGATGGTCCGGCACCGTCCCGCACAGTCTGAGGTTCCTCAGGATAAGAGGAATACGATGGTCCGGCACCGTCCCGCACAGTCTGAGGTTCCTCAGGATAAGAGGAATACGATGGTCCGGCACCGTCCCGCACAGTCTGAGGTTCCTCGGGATAAGAGGAATACGATGGTCCATCTACACTGTGTGGTGCCGGATGGACATTTGAGGTAGTCGGGTTTTCTCCTGGACTATACTGTGTGATGTCCTCATCTTCTACTTTACAGTCTGGAGACAAAGTGAGACAATCCTCTGAGGTTTTCCTTATCTCCCGTCCATCTACTAAAATAGAAATACAAAGATTATTACTAGACATGAGCTGATTGGTTCCCCTAAACCAGGACTCCGCCCACATCAGGCGGCTTTGTCTCTGAGGATCTTACAATTCCCCCCTCAAGGTAACTAGTAAATGGGTCCTCTGATCTCCTACCAGATCATTTCTTTATTCATGGACCTTAGTCAGAGACTGAGGAAACAACGAGAACTGTCTTTTATAGGAGTGACAGTGATGAGGGGATTATAGGACGAGTTTCAGGAGTATGTAATGTACAACATAGAGTATATAGTGCAGGGGTCAGGAGTATGTAATGTACAACATAGAGTATATAGTGCAGAGGTCAGGAGTATGTAATGTACAACAGAGTATATAGTGCAGAGGTCAGGAGTATGTAATGTACAACATAGAGCATATAGTGAAGGGCTCAGGAGTATGTAATGTACAACATAGAGTATATAGTGCAGGGCTCAGGAGTATGTAATGAACATGTAGCACCCTGGTGTTTAGGAAGGGTGGCTAATAAATTGAGTTCACCAGGTGGTAGTTATCCTTGCTTATTGTTAGGAGATCTACTGATTCCTCTCTAACTTCGGATTGCTGCACCCTTTCTCTTCTGTCACTAGGTGGCACTAGATAGACAATGGTGTAGCAAGGTCGGATTATGAATGGATGGGGTGCCTCAGACAATTGGCAGGGGTTTCTTTGGTCCCTTGGCCTGCTGGGAGAGCCTATTTGGGTGGAGTCAGGTGATCGAGGTTCTGTGCCACCTGGACGGCTGTCTGGGTGGACGTGTGTTATGTCGCCCGGGTTGCTAGGCCGGAAGCCTGAAGCATATCCAGGAGCAAGAGAAGCAGCGCAGGGTTGGGACTGCAGGATTGGATTCCAACTGAGAGTAAAGGTTCAGCCCAACGGGGAACCAGTTGTGGTCGGAGGTGGAGGGGAAGCTGTCGCCACTAAGGGACCATCCACCTTGTTACCGGAGACTACAGTTAGTAAGCTGGAGCCAGTACCAGAGCAATCTTCTCACCAGCCTGGGACAGTGAAGAAGTGGGAAAGCTTCAGCAGGTGCCAAACCAGGGGCCCAGCAGAATAGCGGGGGTGACGCTTGAGAAGCATCAGTAAGTGCCAAGCCAGGGGCCCAGCAGGATAGCGGGGGTGACGCTTGAGGAGCATCATTAAGTGCCAAGCCAGGGGCCCAGCAGGATAGCGGAGGTAATGCTTGAGCATCAGTAAGTGTCAAGCCAGGGGCCGAGCAGGATAGCGGGGGTGACGCTTGAGGAATATACAGTGGGTTAGCTGTATAAGAGCTCAGGACATTCAGTGGCCACTGAATCTGGAAGTCTAGTGAGTAGGGATGAGCCTAACACCTCCCCCTTCGGTTTGCGGCAGAACAAGCGAATGGACCGAAAGTTTGTGTGAACATTCGAACACTGATAAAGTTTATGGGGCCGAACGTGAAAAAATCAAAAGTGCCCGCAGGCTCTATATACTCTGAACAGCAGTATACAGGCGGTCCCCGGGTTACAAACAAGACAGGGATTGGAGGTTTGTTCTTAAGTTGAATCTGTTTGTAATTTGGAACTGGTACATTTTGTAAGTGTAGCTCCAGACAAAAAAATCGAATTTTAAGCTTTTTGGAAAACATAGAGAAGGGTTATCACCCCTGTAACATTTGTTTTGTTGTCTGTGCCCCGTGTTTAGAAGATTTCACCTCACTTTCTGTCCCAATGACAATTGGATTTAGAAAATTTGGGGTTATTAGGGAAACAAGGATTGGTGATAAAGCATCAGTGGAGAGGAGACACCTTTTTCCCATATTAACTCTTACAGGTGAGAATTTCCCTTCCTAGGGGGAGATTTCCTCTCACTTCCTGTTGTCTCCCTCCATTTGTAAGTAGGAGTCGTTTGTATGTCAGATGTTTGAAAGTAGGGGACCGCCTGTATATACTATACACTCTGCAGAAAATTGTGCCTTAGGTGTTGGTGGTACCGGAACACTGTAAGCCCTCACAGTTACTCTTGGTGGGTGCAGGAACGGGCCCTGCTGTGAAATATTCGATCAAAAATTGTAATTAACAGGGGCGTGTAAACAGGGGCAGAAAAATTGGGCCTTAGGCGGCGGTGGTAGTGCCCTGAAACAAAAATATTCTTAGAAGCTATCAACATGAACATTGAGGAGGAATAGGATAGTCACTCAGCATAATAGGATAGTCACTCAGCATAGGCAGTCTTCAAGGGATCCCACATCCATAGAAAAATCAATTGGTTACATCAGCATCAGGTGCTTGGTAGCTGGTGATCCAAGACCGATTCATTTTTATGAAGGTGAGCCGATCAACAGAGTCTGTGGACAGGCGCACTCTGTAAATCGGTTACAAAGCCTCCAGCAGCACTGAATGTGCGTGTAGAAAGAACGCTGGATGCAGGACAGGCCAGTAGCTCAATTGCATATTGTGCAAGCTCTGGCCAGTGGACCATCCTCAAGACCCAGTAACCCAGAGGATTTTCTGTTGGAAAGGTCTCCAAGTCTGACATTGCCCCTAGATATTCCTGCACCATTTAATTCAGACACTGGCGACGGTTGCTGGAACCGATCAGACCTTGGGGCTGCGGACTGAAGAATTGTCTGAAGGCATCAGTCAGACGGCCACCTTCTCCACCGCTCTTTCTGTGATTGAACGAAGCCTCAGCAACACGTTGTCCAGCACCAGGAAATTGTAACCTCCCAGGCTCTGGAAATGCATTGCACAGACCTTTCTGCAAGGCCTCCCAAAGAAGTATCATCCTCTGCTCCCTCTGCAAAGGGTGGATAAATTCTGGGAAAGTTCCTGAAAACAGGGCACATGGGTCAAGTGTCCATGTCGGAGGGCAGAGAGGAGGTTGGTGCCTACAACCATTCCTGGCTAAAGCTGGCGTGGCATCAACCACCTCTGAGCCTGCCCCTGCAGAGCTGACAGAATCTCTGCCCCAGTATGCCTCCTGTCCCCTAAGCAGACCAACTTAAGCACCGCATGACATCTTTTTGCCTGAGTGCTTGAACCCCTTGAACATCTATGGAGCATCGCTGGTTCAGGAGGACAAATCTGCAGAGGAAGAGGCCATAGAGGAAGAAGAGGAGGGGGTGGAGAGAGCCACCACTAGCATTTTAGAGGTGTGGTGGCAGAACAAGCTCCAACAATACTGCACCCTGTCCTGCATTCTTCCCAGCTACCAGCAGAGTTACCTAGTGCACCGTGAAAGAAAGGTAACGTCGCTGTCCATGATTGCTGGACCACGAGTCAGCGGTAATATGCACCTTACTGCTGACCGCCCTGTCCAACGAGGCCAAGACATTGCCTTCCACATGCTGGTAGAGAACTGGAATGGTCTTCCGTGAAAAGAAATGGCGTTTGGGAACTTGCCACTGAGGTACCGCATATTCCACAAATTCACAAAAGGGGGCAGAGTCTACCAGCTGAAAAGGCAGCAGTTGCAGTGCAGATGCTGTAGCCAAGCTAGCATTCAGACGCTGAGCACGTGGATGGCTGGGACCAAATTTCTTTCTACGATTTAGCAACAGGGGTAGGGAACATGCCTTATATAGTGTGGGGCGTGGACTTAGTCCCCCTGAGCCTGATTGGCCAAAGGCACCCTGCTTTTGGCCAATTATGGCTCTCTTTGCTGACGGCGCTGGGATTGGCCAAAGTATGCGGGTCATAGTGCATGCTTTGGCCAATCATCACACAGCAATGCACTGCGATCTGCATGATGCGGTGCTCGAATTTGGCACGAACGCCCCATAATGTTAATTTTTCGATGAACGGGCGAACAGCCAATGTTCGAGTGGAACTCATGTTCGACCCGAACATAAATCTCATCCCTTCTAGTGAGACCGGGAGCTCAGGGAGAGAAGATCTGCAGTGAGAGACTGTGTGAGAAGAAGAGAACTATTCTGTGTTACCAAGAGTTATGTAGAACTAGCGTTAGTGACTGTAACAAGATTTGTTACCATAGGAGACAGCAGTCCTCCCTATACAGAAGTGGTGTCCGGCTTGAGGCCTTCCACTGTATAGCAGTCTACCTATAGAAGTCTCGCAAGTCTGCCAATTGTCATTGCATTTACTCAAATGTGTCCTGGCCCTAAACCGGCTCTCCAACCGTTCTTGTTCAGAGATAATAAAGAGTATGTAATGTACAACATAGAGTATATAGTGCAGGGGTCAGGAGTATGTAATGTACAACATAGAGTATATAGTGCAGGGGTCAGGAGTATGTAATGTACAACATAGAGTATATAGTGCAGGGGTCAGGAGTATGTAATGTACAACATAGAGTATATAGTGCAGGGGTCAGGAGTATGTAATGTACAACATAGAGTATATAGTGCAGGGGTCAGGAGCATGTAATGTACAACATAGAGTATATAGTGCAGGGGTTAGGACTCATGATATTGGTATTCAGTAATCAGTGGCGGGTGAAATGTTTACTGGAGACAAGTTGCAGAGATCCCACCCCGCTGCCTCCCATCTCCTGAGACTGCACTCAGTGACTTGGGTCTGAGACTATACAGACATATCCCTCCACCCCGCAAATAACAGAGCAAGAAACTCGGGAGAATTGTTCTGTCAGAGATCTCACTAGACCCGGGCATGGGGCAGAAGACCCAAGGTACATACCCCAGGTGCCTAGGTCTAGTAACACCTATGGTGAAAAACAACATTTTGCTTTGAGCTGAACCCCAGAATCTCCATAAATCCAGTCTAGAGACATAAATTGTGTCTGCAGCACAGAGAAGGAAGATTATTCGAGAGAAATACAGGAATACAGGACGGGGAACACAGCTCAGGAAAGTGACCAGGGGATTACAGGCTGATATCACCCAGTCCCCGCCCTACTCTGGACCAATCAGTGAGCAGTATGGGTGGAGGAATGGATTTAGTGTTAATGACCCACCTGTGCTGATCTCTGTAGGAGTGTCCTCCTCTATAAATGTCCCCGTTATTCCATCCTCCTCCATAGACTGCTGATCATCCCTCACATACGTCTCTTCTTCTTCTGATTTCACCTCAAATTCTATATCGATTGGATCTCCACTCTAAACCAAGAGAATGAGAGAGAATATCATCTGTAAGATATAAACTTACATACAAAATCCACACATCATCTCCACCAGTCCATGTTCTAGATGCTCCGCCCCACCGACCTTGTAACAGTGGGGGATGGTGTGACCTTCCTGTGTGGAATCCCGGGAATACAGAGGATGGGGACATCTCTCTGGTGGGTTTCTGGTATTAGGTTGTTCCATCATATCCTTGTGTCCTTCTGAAAACTCCTCCATCCCTCCATACTCCTCTTTATACTCTTCTTTAATATCAATATTATCATCCCCGAGGTTTCCACTCTGAATATAGAATAAAACATTCATTATAATAAACATGTTTGTGTATAAATCATAACCACCAATAATTGTTCCTCATCTACCTGATGATGGTGGGGGATGGTGTGTTCTTCCTCCATCACCCCATCCTCATCATCCTCCTCTTTTATCTCTTCTTTAATAATATTGACCAGTGTGGAATACAGAGGACGGGGACATCTCTCTGGTGGGTTCCCATTACTGGATCCATCTGTAGGAAACACACACACTGACTGAATACATTGTTTCTATGTGTTTATCAGATGATGGGGGATCTAGGTGGAGCCTCCGTACTGCTCTCTCCTTTACAATAAAGTCTCCTCTTACCCGGTGATGTGAGGGGCGGCTGATTGTCCATCATGACGTCCTTGTAGAGATCCTTGTGTCCTTCTAAATACTCCTACATAGGGAAATAGACAGCGACATCACCTGATACTTACAAAGATAAAGTCATCATCCAGACACATCCCTTGTGCTGAACGTTCACAGACATCAGGAACAGTTATTTCCTCCTCCATAAAGATTATAAAATCAAAATCACGTATCATAAGTCCACCTCTAACTAAAACCCCAACCCGTATTATCGTATAATCTGTTAGTATAAAGTGAAATGAAGAGAATGTTCCGGCCCTGTAAGTGGGGGGAATGTTCTGACCCTGAAGGGGTTAATCTAGGTCTCCACACTATATATGTGTGTATCATCATCTGCTGGAGATAAAAGACGTCACAGTGACTATGGAGGAAGAGGACGGACATGACGGGGTTACTGGGTGTAAATAGAAGATAAGATCTTATTACCTCCTCTGCTGCCTCTTCCAGCGACGTCTCCTCACTAATTCCTCCCGACTCACCTCTCACCCGGAACTTCCTGTCTGTCCCTGACATCACTTCCTGTCTTCCATAGAGACTTCTTCTCTCTATGGTAGAAGTGAGATCACCATCTTGTGGAGATCAGAGGAACTGCAGCCCAGAGAAACGTCTCATAGGTGTCCTTTTATGAAAGTTGCGGTAAAATACCGCTATTCAGTTCTCAGGCATTCTCAGGGGAGATCGCTCTCCTCTGAGTGCCTGTTTATAAAGCTTTGTAGATCGATTCTCATGTTGAGATGAGGAGCGATCTACAAACGTCTGGAAACTCCTGAGAACTGCTTCTCTCACTGTAATCTGGCGTGATGTAGCGGGATTACAGTATGAGGAAGTGAAAAATACAGAAAAAGTTGAACACGAATCAGCACACATTATACACCACATATTAATAAAATAATAAAGTTACATTCCCACCAAACAATATACATTAACCGAATTATTAAAAAAACATTGTTTTTATCAATATTTAAAGCTCATACATGTGCCTATTTACATGTGAATGGTGTATAGGAAATGAATGGAATCCCACATATGTAATGTAGCTATACACCATTCATATCAATGAAAAATACATTTATAATCATTACATTTTAATAAAGTATACAAATATAAACCCCGTATAACTGTAATACAACAGTCCATGGGTAAAACAATATTTTAGGGTTTACAATTTTTTTTTACTAATAAATAAAAAATTATATAAAAATGACTTTAATAGCATTTTAACATTTTAATGCAGGTAGACTAATATATATATATATATATATATATATATATATATATATATATAAATATATATATATATATGTGTCTTTAGATATATATACACATAGAAGTAAACAAACACACATATATATATGCTATATGATGATGTATATATATATACACACTATAAATTCCTAAGCTGCTCATTTTGGGGGGTGTATTGGGGGGAAGATGGGATCTGACTGTGAAACATGGAAGACAAAAGACTTCCTTCTTCCTCCACAATACTCAGCCAGCTTCGGCTTCTCTCTCGGATTCTCCACCTCTGAGATGGAGAATCAGAAAGTGAGAATTCTGTCACAGATCGCCAGTGAGGTGCTGAGATCGCACCTTCATAAACTGTGTATGACCCAGGGGAGGGCTGGCAGCCTTAGACCTGGGGGGCAAGTCCAGTCAAGTGGCCCATAGAGCGTGGAAAAGTTATGGATTGAGGAAAACAGTATAAGATTTTTCATGATCACAAGAGTCTGCACAGAGGCCCCCCTTACATCAGAGTCTGCACAGAGGGCCCCCCTTACATCAGAGTCTGCACAGAGGCCCCCCTTACATCAGAGTCCACACAGAGGCCCCCCTTACATCAGAGGCCCCCCTTACATCAGAGTCCGCACAGATGCCCCCCTTACATCAGAGTCCGCACAGAGGCCCCCCTTACATCAGAGTCTGCACAGAGGCCCCCCTTACATCAGAGTCTGCACAGAGGCCCCCCTTACATCAGAGTCCGCACAGAGGCCCCCCTTACATCAGAGTCTGCACAGAGGCCCCCCTTACATCAGAGTCAGAGCACCCTTTTTTATACACTGGTAGCCAGGAGAGACTAGAGAGGGTGAGCTTACCAGGATGGAGGTTTGATGCTTTTTTGGGTTCAAACTTCCTGTCCAGTGCCCACACATGCCCAGGGAGTGTGGGCGGGGCAGACTCAGAAGAAAGAGGAGCATATGAGCTCTATCTCTCCTCGTGTCTTTGCAGAGAGAGAAGGGGATGTCAGCGCTGGTGTGCGCTGAGGCTGAGCTATGTGTGAGACGAGACATAGCTCTGCAGCCATCTACCTCGGAGCTGACACAGGCAAGGCTGCACAGTGGGAGGTGAGCGGGGGCAGTGACCTGTGTTAACAGAGCTCCAGCAGGCATATTCCTGCTCTGCAAAAACAGCATTTGAATGAATGAATGAATGACTTGTATAGCGCAACTCATGCGAACTGAATTGCCTCTGGGCGCTTTTTCCAGTCAGAGTCTGCTTGGCTGGTGCGGTCATTTTACCCCGTAGGATCGTGACACGCTTGGGACACACAGTCATACACACAGATATACACTGGGCCAATTTGGACAAGATCCAATTTACCTATCAGCATGTCTTTGGAGTGTGGGAGGAAACCGGAGTACCCGGAGGAAACCCACGCATGCACAGGGAGAACATGCAAACTCCAGGCAGATGGTGTCGTGGTCGGGATTCGAACCAGCGACCCTTTTGCTGCTAGGCGAAAGTGCTACTCACTGCACCACTGTGCTGCCATTTGGTAGTGGCGGCCGGTGGCTGTGCATAGTGTCACCAGCCCGGGGGGAGATTTCCACCCTGCCCCCCCTCCCCTGGTATGACCTGAGATCAGCGGTGAGAATCGGGATCGCCGCTGATCTCACTTTCATAAAAGGACACCATAGTCTGAACACGGCCTTGTGCTGGGTGTGTATGTACTGTATATCCTTATAGATGGGTCATCTCCACTCCCACCAAGGGGGAGAGAAATATATTACTGCCTAGTCCAGCCTTTCTCAGCCAGGGTTCCTCCAAAGGGTTCTAGGGGTTCCTTGAGCAATGGACAATTTCTGTCTCTCAGTAACAACTGACATCAATGATCTGTAAGGAGGGCAGTCTTCCCACTGATGACATATAAGAGGGTCCTTCTCCCATTGGTCACCAATGTAAGGGACCACTACACTGACCACTGATATAAGGAGAAATTCCATCCAAACCGTGAGATTGGTCAGAGACTAATTGGTATCATTCTGGGCATTGCCAGACTAGGTCTTGGTGACAGAGTGAAGGGTGATGCTGCTCATACTATATGTGACCCTCATCTACATCATGGACATCTTCTTCAGCTTCTTAGTAAATAGGATGGAAATTTTCACAATCCTATATGTAGCTCCCGTTGAGTAGGCGCTATTTTGTAAATTTAGTTATCTGAGCTGTAGTTGGCTCAGAATATTATGCCAAATTGTGGGTTTCTGTTCGAGTTCTACTGTGTTGCACATTTTCCACTTGACTATGGGTGTCGCTGTCACCAGGAGTCAAGGTCCAGTCTTGGGGCATGCTCGCCCGAGGCTCCACAACTGAGAGTAGGCCCAGGAGTTTTTGGGGCCTACTGGTCCAGGGGTGGTCCTGTGCTGTATTGCCTGCGGGAAGAAGCCGAACAATTGGGGGCTCAATTGGAGGACGCATCCTGGCCAATTTACCTCACCGTGCTGCCGGCCTGGCTGAAAGATCCTGCCACGTGGACCGTGTGCTTTCTTTGGATCTTTGCAGAGTGTGTGTGGTTACATGATCTTGTGGCAGAGGACTGTGTGATGACTCGACGACACTCATCAAGTCTGTGGCAGAGACTTGGAACGAGCTTCGCCCCCGGCTGCTAGGTCAGTGAGCGAGGCCTATCCGGTAGTTGCTGAATCCAGTGTGGAACCGATTTGTCCTCTGGATCTAAGACTGTACCCGTGATCCACAAGCAAGGTACCTGAATCTCCCCTATCCCTCCACCCCTCTGATGAACCTTGTTTAATAAAACCCTTGAAGAAAAAGAAATGAAGTGTTGGTGCGGACATTTGTGAATAACTCTTCAAGAGGGACCCCTGGGACGAGTGTGGTGAACAGTAAGGTAACGGCAGGCCCAAATCTAAACCAGCAGCTCCTTCGGGGGAAGTGCTACATATAGAAGAGGTTGGGGGTCCTGAGTAGTCATAGAAAGGCCCAGCACCCCAATAGTAGAGGAAGAGGTGGTCTGGTGACATGGAGAAGAAGACTCCGGTCAGTCTCTGGATCTCCATCATTGGAAACATGGTGAGACAACAAATACAGCGGGATGGTGGAGGAGATGTTGGTGTCGGTGTGGAAATGGACAGAACACGGGATGATGACACTGAAAGAACAATACAGCTTCATTCTACGATATGTCAAGGAGAGAACCGGACAGGAGAGACTTTTCTCTCTAATTAATGTCAGTAGAAGACCCTGACCTCTGTATATGATATACTCCTGACCCCTGTATATGATATACTCCTGACTACTGTATATGATATACTCCTGACCCCTGTATATGATATACTGCTGACCCCTGTATATGATATACTCCTGACCCCTGTATATGATATACTCCTGACCCCTGTATATGATATACTGCTGACCCCTGTATATGATATACTCCTGACCCCTGTATATGATATACTCCTGACCCCTGTATATGATATACTCCTGACCCCTGTATATGATATACTCCTGACCACTGCACTCTAGGCCCATTATTCAGGGTTACCTTTTAACCACTTCACATCCGGCCTATAGCAAAATGACGGCCGGGAAGTGGTTCAGTTATCCTGACTGCCCATTATATGATGTCCAGCAGGATAAGCCGTGATCGCCTGCCATACGGGGCACACAGCTCGTTGATCTCTGTTGTGGTGTGTGAGTCTGACACGCCGCAACACCGATCTCGATAAAGAGCCTCTAATGAAGGCTCTTTACCACATGATCAGCTGTGTCCAATCACGGCTGATCACAGCGTCAACAGAAAGAGCCGTTTATTGACTTTTCCTCACTCGCATCTGACAGACGAGAGTAGAGGAGAGCCAATCGGCTGCTCTCCCGACAGGGGGGTCTGTGCTGATTGTTTATCAGTGCAGCCCCCCACCCAGGACCACCAAGGATGCCTACCAGGTATGCTACCCTGGACCACCAGGGATATGCCAATCAGTGCCACTCATATATACCCTTCAGTGCCCATCAGTGTTGCCTATCAGTGCCCATTGTCAGTGCCCACCAGTGCCATCTCATCAGTGAAGGAGAAAACGTACTCATTTACAAAATTTTATTACAGAAACAAAGACTTTTTTTTGTTATTATTATTAATTCATTACGTTCCATTCGTTTAGATGCAGCATTTGTTATATCGGGTAATTCGCAACTTCGGATAAATTCGTATTCATTATGTTCACCAACAGCTAAATTACGAGGAACACCTTAACAATCACCACCATTTTATTCTCCAGGGCCTCTGCTATCAGATAATATATGTTTGGGGGTTTTATCTAATCTTCAGGCCCAACATAATGCAAAAACATCTGACAGTGAAAGGGTTAATGTGAGCTAGATGGGATCACTCTGTTGTGCTCACACATTAGAGCTCCCCCTAGCTGCAGCCTGGTAATAACATTGCTAGGAGGTCTATTCATTCATCTGCTCCATACTTCCCATCTTTATATAAACGTCTCCTGACATTTAGGGGTCTATTCATAAAATATGTGCATAGCAATTCCCCCGGGGAAAGTCCATGTACATTCCTTCTGTGTGAATGGGGGAAAGATGAATGTTATTAGGATATCTGCTGTGCTGGTCGAATGGTTTCCATTCATTTAAAGTGGAAATGATTGCATTTGGCCACTAGATGGAGATAATTTCTATGGTACTTAGCGCCATCTAATGGCAAAATGTGGTGTAACGGAACCCCAAATGGGACAGGAGTTAAAGCCGTTTAAGATATTCCATTCCGAACCCAAGACAGCTATCGAAACTCCACAATCCGGCGAACACAACCCATACGGATTCTCCCAGAAACGAGAGACAGTTCTGTTTGAGGTTCAAAATGAATAGACTCTTTAATGAGAAAATCAGACTCTTATATACAGTTAGTAACCAAAAATGAACAATGACTCAACTCCACCCACAACACGACACAATGAGCCCAATACACATCTTTTTAGTAGACATTCTGGCACCAGCTCTTGGTCTAATTAGCATGAGCTAATTAACTACAGCTGATAAGTCAGACATCTGACCTTTAGACTGTCTGTTTAACTCACAATACACATGTATCATCAATAGAACTTCACACAATACAGGGTCAATTAGCACCACACAATGGAAGATACTTCAGAAGCCATCCTAGATTCATTTACATGACAACAGACGACATTAACACCTAACGGTCTGTGTTCCCACATTGAATGAGTCGCTCTTTCAATTAACCTGTTGAGTTCAGAATCAACAACCTGTAAATAGTTCTTACAGATCTCCTGGAATATATTGTGGATTACAGACCCATGTTAAAGCAATCCAAGATATGTCCATTATTTCCTGGCTCATACTTTGCAAGAGCTTCTGGATTCCACGGGCCCTCCCGTTACATGTGGGCCCTCCCGCTACATGTGGGCCCTCCCGTTACATGTGGGCCCTCCCATTACATGTGGGCCCTCCCGTTACATGTGGGCCCTCCCGCTACATGTGGGCCCTCCCGTTACATGTGGGCCCTCCCGTTACATGTGGGCCCTCCCGTTACATGTGGGCCCTCCCGTTACATGTGGGCCCTCCCGTTACATGTGGGCCCTCCCGTTACATGTGGGCCCTCCCGTTACATGTGGGCCCTCCCGTTACATGTGGGCCCTCCCGTTACATGTGGTATTTTTAGGTGTACAATTGATTTTTCATACATGTGACTGATTCATACATATTTATGTTTTCTATAATAATTTTTAATGAATGGACAACGAGGTCCTAATAAAGATAGAATTTGTCCCCGAAGATAAAGATATACATAGTGTTATATTCTTAATATCTAAAATTTGATTTGGTTATAAAATATTTTTGAGAATATGAATTCCTATAAATGGTATGGATGTTGGGCTTTGAGTTAATAATCTCCTGATGTGACATTTGAACCCAGTTATCAATTTCTAGAAGCTGTGAAGACATATTTATTCATTTTGTAAATATCTTATGTTTTAAAAAAAAAAAGGTATTTCATATGACTGATGTTCTGTTTGAAAGTTGCATTCGAAGGCAGACGAATCCCTTCCCCCATTTCCTGTGTCTGTAAGTAATTAGGAAATAGACCACTTCCTATGGTAAGCCTCATATTCCTCCTCGTCATCCCCTCCATTCTGGGGAGTGATGTAGGAGGAGCGTTTTACTTTTCGGCGGGAAAGTCAAAGAAAAGATCTTGAAGTTTATAAAAAGCTTGGGTGGAAAGCTTCTCCCTCTCTTCTACCCTTCCCCCATCTTCAGAAGCACACAGACAATTTTCTCCAGCAAACACAGGGCTCATCGGCCATCTTTAACCACTTCCCGCCCGGTCCATAGGGGATTTACGTCCGGGAAGTGGTTCTGAAATCCTGACTGGACGTCTATGGACGTCCTGCAGGATTTCATGCCGCGCGCGCCCGTGGGGGCGCGCAGCGTGGCGATCGGTGATGCGGGGTGTCAGTCTGACACCCTGCATCTCCGATCTCGATAAAGAGCCTCCGTCGGCGGCTCTTTACCACGTGATCAGCTGTGTCCAACCACGGCTGATCACGATGTAAATAGGATGACAGTCGCCAGTAGAGGAGAGCCGATCGGCAGCTCTCCTGACAGGGGGGGGTATACGCTGATTGTTTATCAGCGCAGCCCCCCTCGGATCGCCACACTGGACCACCAGGGAAACCCACACTGGGCAAAAAAAAGGCAGTAAAAAAAAAAAAAGATGCCAATCAGTGCCCACAAATGGGCACTGACTGGCAACATGGATACATCAGTGCCACCCCACAGTGTCCATCAGTGCCACCCCACAGTGCCCATCCATGCCCAGTGCCCACCTATCAGTACCCAACTGTGCCACCCTTAAGTACCCATCAGTGCCACCCATGAGTGCCCATCTGTGCCGCCCATGAGTGCCCAGTGTGCCTATGAGTGCCCATCAGTGCCGCCCATGAGTGCCCATCAGTGCCACCCATGAGTGCCCATCAGTGCCGCATACCAGCGCCGCCAGTGCCCATCAGTGCCACCTTATCGGTGCCCATCAGTACTACCTCATCGATGTCCATCAGTGCCATCTCATCGGTGCCCATAAGTGCCACCATATCAGTGCCCGTAATTGAAAGAGAAAACGTACTTATTTACAAAAAAATGAACAGAAAAAAATAAAAACGTATTTTTTTTCAAAATTTTAAGTCTTTTTTTAGTTGTTGCGCTAACAAAAGAAAAAATCGTAGAGGTGCTCAAATACCACCAAAAGAAAGCTCTATTTGTAGGGAAAAAAGGACGCCAATTTTGTTTGGGTACAGTGCGGGAAGGTGTGTAAGTGCCTGGTATGGAAGTGGTTAAAAGAAAGTTCTTCGAGAACATGTGCTTTATGTATTGAACTTTTATTTGAAGCTATGAATTTACTGTAACTGTACTTATTATCTGTAATGGTCAGGGGTTAATGGCGTTTACGATATTCCATTCCACCAACCCATGACAGCTTATCGACACTCCACAATCCGGCAGACAGGACCCATTGGATTTCCCCCAGAATTACGAGACACACACAGCTCTGTTCTCTGGTTCCAAACGGATAGATACTTTAATGGGAAAATCAGGCTCTTTATATACAGTCAGTAACAATGACTCAACTCCACCCACAACATCATACAATGGGTACTAACGAGCCCCCCTCAATACACATCTTTTAAGATGGACACCTGCTTATACAATACACATTCCTTTAGTCAGACATTCTGACTCCAATTCTAATTACCTACAGCTGGCAAGTCAGACATCTGACCTTTTAGGCTTCATTCACACTTGGACGGACTCTGTCGCTACGGAGTCCGCCTGCTCCCGTCGGCTCAGCGGGAGATCAGTCCGCAGATCTCCGCTGAGCCGACGATGACAAGCTCCTCTCTGCTCACTGAGTGGGGGAGGGGCTTGTCGGGCACCGCTGTGTCCCTATGGAGCGATCTGATGAAAACGGACAGCATGTGCTAATGCTGTCCGTTTTCATCAGATCTTACCCGATCCGAATGGACGGATGGGGACGTGGCCCCCATACGTCTGTTTTTAGCGGGTCGGATGTCAGCGGACATGTCTCCGCTGACATCCGACGCTCCATAGCAATGCATGGAGCGGCCGTTCAGGTCCGCCGACAGACGGACCCGAACGGCCAAGTGTGAAAGAGGCCTTAGACTGTGCTAATTCACAACACACATTATCATCAATAGAAATTCACACAAAACAGTGTTAATTAGCATCACACAATGAAAAGGTCTTTAGAAGCCAGACTGTCTACCAAGCTCCAATCCACATCACCACAGTAGCAGACTTAATTAGCACAATAGACAATAGAATGCAATCACAGCAAGCTTTTATCGTACACTACAGCCAGGTAGCTGAAGGTGATGACGTCTTTCAATTAACCTGTTGAGTTCAGAATCAACAACCAGTAATAGTTCTAGATATTCTGAATATATTGTGGATGATCATTACTGTCCCATCTCATGTAATCCGAGATATCAGTTCTCAGTCATCCTATGCCCCTAGTGGACATAGGATGTCCCTAGACACAAGAGTCATTGGTGAGGCTGAAACAGAAGTACCCCACACCCTTCAAGAGCCTCTGGGTCCCACGGGCCCTACCGTTACATTATCCTTTATAGTGTGTATATTAAAACACACAGTTTTTATTCACGTTAATTCACGAATTTGTCTCACGATTCGTCGTTCATCCAGAACGCAAAGTAAAGCCTTTAAACAGCAGAAGCTGCGCTATTTTAACATTAGAAACCCTCGGGTTTTATCACATAGGAACATCTTTTCATTTTATTTTAGACTTGTTTTTTATTGTATGTATATGGCGATACATCGCACACTCATGTGGAGATTAGATTGTAACGGGACATTACCACGGAGCTCAGCGGTGTGATCGAGTGAGAGCGCCCTGCTGGTTTGCAGATTCGGGTGACACGCTCTCCAGCTCTATGAATGTGAGCTCTGTAGTCACAGGAAGAGGGCGTGTCCTCACAGACTGTGGTGATGCCTGAAGGGTTGCCTAGGCAACAGGCAGGTATATAAGGTTTCACCTCATTTGACCCACCCATCTGACGAAGGCCAATGAGAGGCCGACACGCATTTAGAAGGGAGGAGCCATATCTGTGACGTCAGGTGAAGCGCCGTGGGTCTAGATCGGCGGTGAATGAGCTGGTTATTTGATACTTGCTGTTTTTATTGTTATTTCTTGTAAGTGTAACTTTTTAGGGGACTCTCGCTATGACTAAGCACTAGTTTCAGTGTGAAACGCGTCAGCAGTCGGGTTTTATTTTGCTGTGACTTGTAGTGCTGTCCTTCTTTTAATAAAGGCGACAATTTGTTCAGAGTGCGGCTGTCCAGAGACAATTTTTGTTCCTGTGTAACTTTTTAGGGGGGTCTTTTATAATAAATTCAGAAGCAGAGAGCACTATGGTACTTGTGTTTTTTCTTTCATGTCCTTCCCCCCGGGATAAAGAAGTGGAATTGATTATTAATAAGTGAATGGAGGAAGGTGGTGTTTGGAGACAATTTATACGTTGATTCCCCACACAGAGGTGCAGTCTGGAGACTGTAGGAATTACTACCATTGGTAAAGTGGACGGATCGTGATCGGACACGAGGAGTGATCTGTCTATGAGTTTTATACTCACCCTTGAGGTGAGCATGCATTTTAGCAGGTGGGGGTGCGCACTGAATATTGGATCCATTTAAATCGGATTTTTCACAGCGGTGACAGCTTCGGAAACCTCCATATGAACTGTTTTTTATTTTCATTTATTTATTTTTTCATAAATAGTTTTATGGAATGTATAATTATTTGTTTCTATAAGATTTATAGATACGCAGCGCTGCACTATTTTCACACAATTAATACGCAGCTTCTACTTTTCAGAGGTGCGATATCCTTCTCTGTACAATCCGTGTTTTATTGATTGCATGGAATATTGGAATTTTCTGAGATTGTGGATTTGGGGTTTTCATGAGCTGGAAGCCACAATCATCACAATGATGACAAATCACGGCTTGAACCCTCTTGCTTTGCATGTAACGAGTCTCTCTCATATATTAGTCTCGCCTTTTAAGTTGCATTAGTGAAATAAATGAACTTCTTCACCATATTCAAATTTTTCGAGTTTCACCCGTATATCAGGGTGTGCTTCTTCCCCACATGTCCAGCAACATTCACATACAAGACATTTCCCGCACTCACTAATACACCTCGAGGGTTGTGTGGGACCCCTGATGTACAGGAAGACAGGACTTCAGTGAGGAACATTTCCCTCACTCAGGACAGGAATACGGCTTCTCCCCCGTGTGTGATCTCTGATGTGTGGAAAGACTGGACTTCACTGAAAAACATTTCCCGCACTCAGAACAGGAATACGGCTTCTCCCCCGTGTGTGATCTCTGATGTCTGGAAAGATAGGACTTCAGTGAGGAACATTTCCCTCACTCAGGACAGGAATACGGGTTCTCCCCCGTGTGAGATCTCTGATGTGTGGAAAGATTGGACTTCACTGAAAAACATTTCCCGCACTCAGGACAGGAATACGGCTTCTCCCCCGTGTGAGATCTCTGATGTGTGGAAAGATCGGACTTCTGTGAAAACCATTTCCCGCACTCAGGACAGGAATACGGCTTCTCCCCAGTGTGAGATCTCTGATGTGTGGAAAGATGGGACTTCTGTGAAAAACATTTCCCGCACTCAGAACAGGAAAA